>NW_007253792.1:189742-213477 GCF_000164805.1 Carlito syrichta
CTCGGGGCAGCAGGACGAGGGCTAAGGGCAAGGGGCTGGGCTCAAGCCTCAAAACTGCTGGCTGGGTGGCTCTGGGTCAGTCACCCGGCTTCTGAGTGTGTCCACCCGGAAAGCAGGGGCCACGACAGCGCCCATCCTAGGGGGTGGCTGGGAAAATTAAGTGTTAAGATGCGCGAGGCACTCCGAAGAGCCCCTGGAACACAAGGCAGGATCTGCTGTCACCACGATGGCAGCATTCGGGAGGTCCTGCTCTCTTCGTCGTCATCACCATCATGCTGCCGCCGGCGCCACCTCTCAGTCCTCCTCTCTGCCCCCAGAACCAGAGCTGTTTAATTCAAGACTTTTTTTTAACGTATATTAAAGGGGCAGTTCATATAGTGCTGGAGTTTCCAGACCTCAGGATTAGGCTAGAGTTAAACTATCAGCTTCTAACTGTTCCAAAATAGTTTGAGATTTAAAAAAATAATTCAGTGCAATCTTTGATCCATTCAGAGACTGGTCCAGATGTTTCTTGCTCCAGAGACGATACGAGCATAAGTGATGAAGTGTGATGAACTGAATGCCTAACACAGAAGCCCGATCGGTGGTCACACGGCTAAGCCCACTCCGTGTGCTGCTGCATCCCACCGCCCACTCCCTGTGGACGTTCATCCTCACCCTGAGGGCACCCTGGCTGGGCACAGGTCAAGGCAAGGGCACACAGAGGTGCTGAAGGCTTTAGCCATGGGCACATGAGCCAAAGGCTTTGCTGGGGACACAGCTACATCCCTGCCTGCAGACTGGACTCATCAGCACTGACCCACAGTCCCACAATGACCCTGCCCATCAAAGGGCTCGTGTCTACATGGAGACATTGCTTGGTGATGCACAAAGGTCAAGTGCCTCCAGATTTAAGGACAGCATGGCCTTTCAAGTGATCTGCTTTGCTTTAGAAAATGATTTTCTGTTTTTATTGCTCCTCGTCCTTGAAGAGCACCCTTGTTCCTACCTACTGCTTAAGAGCCAACAACAAAAGCGAAGACTCGAAACAGGGACTCGCTGCAGAAGTCAGGACTGTCCAGTGTGTGCTGACCAGTGCCACTCTCCCATCTCCCACCCTGCCCGGCAGCAAAAGCCAAGAGTAAACAAAATTCTATAATCCTACTCCACACCATGCTAAGCAAAAACCGTTCCCTGATGCTGCAGAAAAAAACAACTTTTCTTTGTTAACAACAGCAAAAGAAACGCGGATACAAAAATGTCATGGGGTGGGCACAGGGAACAAGTGTTGGAAACAAGCAGAGTTCATGGAAAGAACCTGAGGTCATTCAGCATCGAGCAACGGAGTGGCGGAGGCTTCCCAAGCCAGGAGCCACGTCTTCGCACCACAGAACATGGGAGAATGTGCCATCTGGACAGCGACAAGACACCCGTGATGTTCTCTCCAAGGACTTTTGGTCTGTAAGGGAATCTCTTGCAAAAAGGTGGCACTGCCAAGCCCATTTGCTGGGGGCCCCCAGGTCGAGACCAGCGAGGAAACTGAGCATGTTGTGAGCGACAGAGTCCAGAGTCGACCGTGTCCTGACTCGAGGCCTGGACGTGAACCTCTGCTCAGTCCTCCCACATGCTCTCTGCACTCAGGCTCCCCCATCAGTGCAGAACAGGAGGCGGCAGACATTTCCCATAAGGAGCCAGGCCACCAATAGTTTAGGCTCGGCAGGCCTTGAAGTCCCTAGCAGCCAGTGACAATAAATGAACGGATGAACAATAAAACTTTATTCCAAAGAACACAGGCACTGGCCAGACCCCACCATGGAACACGCACCACCTGCCACCCCAACACGTGAGCTGCCTGAGGAGAAACGGGCCTAGAGGAGAAGTCACTGCTTCTTTGGGTTCCTTCTGCTTTGATATGAGCCTCTGAACTCTGGCCCTAGCCTAGAGCTGGGGGCAGGTCCTAGAGATGGGGAGAGGAGCCAGAAACAGCCACTCCTGTCTCAACAGAACCTCTGGAAACTGACCTCCCGCTGTTCTTACATTTCTTTTATCCTGGCTGCTTTGGGGTTTTGGTGCAGCTGTTGCACTCCTAGACAAATGCGACTCGCAGCCTGACTCCTGGCCAGCCCCGCTCCTTCAGGCTTCCCCAGTCTGCCCCACACCTCAGCCCCACCCTGGGACGCAAGGCAGGCAGCGGACATGGAAAGGCATCAATGGGCCATTCTTCAGTTAGGGAACAGCCACTTTGGAAACAGGAACGTCAAAGGAATGCACACCCAGTGGCACTGAGACACAAAAAAGCTGACCTGTTTTCAGAGGCGCCCTGGCACGGGCAAGGCCCCTCTGCTTCCTCCCAACAGCCCGTTCTGGAGCATCTCAAGTGGCCAAGGAGCTGGATCAGGCAGGAAAAGGGAGACTCCCTCCCCCACCAGCTGGGAACAATGTGGCGCTCAGCCACACCACAGTGTTCTCCTGCTTCCTCTGGCTCCACCGTCCTGGCCACATTATTGGAAAGAACACACTGTTCTTGAGCTTTGTTTGTGTCTTACTTTGGGCCTCTTCTGACCATGCTGCGAGGCAGAAATTGTGTCTAAGAAGCTGCCAGTTCCCTCGAGTTGCTACAGGGAGCCAGAACTCCTCAGCAAATGCTGATTGGGAGTAACAGATTGCTTCCGGAACAGGATTTTCCGAACGTCTTTCCCACGTGACGTTATGGGGGCGGTCAAGCTGTCTAGTGATAAGGCAAGGTTCCGGGTTTAGGGGCTCTGACTCGGAGCCTTGTAAGCTTGCAGGCAGCCCAGCCCAGCCAGGGTGGGACACACTGCCAGCAGCAGTGGGCGAGTTAGCACGGCACCCCACGGAGGACCAGAAGCAGGCAGGCTACTGACCAGCAAGTGGGCACAGGCTGCTGACCAACAGGTGGCCGGCACAGGGGTTTTAGCTTTGGTTAGCAGGCACATCTAAACACTCTCCACCAGATGTTCTCCATTCTCTTAAGCCACAAGCTCCTTTAATACATGAGATTTCAGGGCACTCGTGAGCCCTGGCTGAGGACCTATGCTGTCTGCCTTCAGAGCCCTGTTCTCCAAGGGTTGAGGGCGCTTCCTTCCCCCTCACCACACTTTCAGAAACCACCTGCAAAGGAGAGCAGCCTTCCTCTAGGTCAGCTCCCACTCTGGCTAGGGTGGAAGAGGTCTGTGCCAGAGTCTAACGGTTTGTGTCTCCCCACCCTCCATTCATGCTTAAAACCCCAGCCCCCCTGTTGGTGGTATTAAGAGATGGGGTCTTTGGAAGGTGGTTGGGTCTGGAGGGTGGAGCCCCCAAGAATGGAATTAGCCCCGTTCAGCAGAGGCCCAAGGGAGTCTATCCGTCCCACCCATCCACCATGTGAGGACACAGTCAAAAGCACTATCGATATGAGTCAGGAAATGGGACCTCACTAGACGCCGAATCCCAGTGCCTTCATCTTAGACTCTCAGCCTGTGGGGCTGTGAGAAAGAACCCAGTTTATGGTATCTTGCTATAGCAGCCCAGATGAACCAAGACAGTCCAGGAGCTGAGAGGAGTCCTGGCCACGGAGAGCTGGCACTCACCAGGGCCTTCTTGTGGATGAGAGGCGTGTAGTTCGTGGTGGCTGTGTGTCTGTCTCCACTGGTGTGAGGACAGGTCCCCTCTGTAGGTGCCCACGAGCAGACAGGCTCTCCATGGCACTTGGCCGACCAGTCCAAACTGCAACCCACCTGTAACATGGCTACCGACATGACCCGAAGGCCCCTCCCACACCAGCGAGACGAGCCTCTTCGCCACGCGTCGTTTGGAACCCCTGATGCCTGGCACAGCCCCTTGCCATGCACTCAGGAGCTACTACTTAACACTTGAATGAATCTCCATGCCGCCGCCCCCTTCTGGCTCATTCTGGCCGGTCACTGGGCACACACCACTGGCGCACACCCTCCATGCCACAACCCCTGGCCTGGGGAGACCTGCTTTCTCTCCCCTCTCGCTCTCCTGCCAGCCCAGCCCACTGGAGTTTCCTCTCCACAGATGGACAGCACCTCGAGGCAGGGGCTGCACCACATCCTAGCTGGAGATCTTTCCCTGGAGTCAACAGAGGGCAAGAAAAACCCCATGAGCCTTCAAAAGATACTTGCTGGTTGACTAAAAAGCTAAAGCAGATAGGAAAGCTTGAAAATGTCTCCTTCTCTAGTTGTAGTACATACAGCGCCCATTGGAGGGACTCTGGGACAAGGAAAAAGCAAATGGCCCTTTCCGAGAGAAGAGTCAGGCCAAAAGGAGCCGCACAAACACACTTTCACAAACATTAAATATGTTGAAGAACTGTGTCTCTAGGCCCACAGAGACTAAGGGCATAGAAGTGCTGTCTGGTGTGTTATGTTTGCTCTGTTAAGTTACATTAAATCTGTGTTCATGAAGACCACAGATTTCTGAGGTCATCTCTTCCGTCTTGATAAATAATGACGCATAAGTTTTGTGATATTTGTTTCCTTACTGCCAGAGACAAAGGCAAGAAGAATAAGATCACTAAAAATACACCTGCTCAGAGGTCCCTTCCCACCACACACAACCCAGGCACAAATCTGACTTGGGGACAATAGTAAGCACACACTTAAGAACCTATTTAGTGAACGTTCTGTTTGGTTGGTCAGGCTTGCTGCTTTGTGATAAGAACAAATTTCTGTCCCAGTAAATCCAGTGGCCATTCACGTACTAGAAAACAAGGGTCCGCAACTCCTCACCCAAAGTTCTGCTGGAATAAAAGAACTTAGAGGACTATGGTATAAGATGAGAAAGAGCAACACTTAGTCCTTGGGAAAAGGTAATAAATACCTCACTACTTTCACAATTAGTGGAAAAATAAAATGTTCTACTGAAGTTCTACAACTATAATGTTTCAAAAAGAAATGAAATCGAGTTGTGAAAGAAACAGTTCCCAGGTTATGAGTGACCGGAACGATTCTGTATGAACAACATAAAAATATATTTATTTTAAGAAATATTTTTTCTAGCCAGGCTTGGTGGCTTAGCCTGTAATCCCAGCGCTTTGGGAGGCTGCGGTGAGTGGATTGCCTGAGCCTGTGGGTTCGAGACTCGCCTGGGCAACTTGGCAAGACCTCATCTCTACAATAAATAAAAAAAATTAGCTGGGCATGGTAGCATGTGCCTGTAGTTCCAGCTACTTGGAAGGCTGAGGCGGAAGGATTGCCAGAGCCCAGCAGGTCGAGGCTGCAGTGGCCGGGAGAGGCAGTCTGGGTGACAGAGTGAGACTCCAACTCAAAAAAAAAAAGAATTTTTTTTTTTCTTAGGAGTAACGGATATAGTTATCACATAAGATTTAAATACATAAAAGTATAAAGAAAATTACCATCACCCATGTTTCCACCATGAGAAAGAACTGCCATTGGCATATGCTTATGCATTTTTTTCTGCCAGTCTCTTTCCTCTGCATCAATCTATTGTTGAAGTTTTAGAAATTCATTTTTCTAAAATTCATATCATACTATGAATACAAGTTTAGATACAGCCTTTATAACTTAACAAAGTATGACTTAAAAACGTTTTTAACACCTAACATTCTGTTTTATGGCTATATCAGAATTTACTAGCCGGGCTCGGTGGCTCAGCCTGTAATCCCATGCCTTTGGGAGGCCGAGGTGAGTGGACTGCCTGAGCCCGCGGGTTCGAGACCCGCCTGGGCAGCGAGACCTCATCTCTACAATAAATCAAAAAATCAGCCAGGTGTGGTAGCGCATGCCTGTAATTCCGGCTACTCGGAAGGCTGAGGTGGAAGGATTGCTGGAGCCCAGCAGGTCGAGGCTGCGGTGGCTGGGAGCGGCCACTGCACTCCAGTCTGGGTGACCGAGTGAGACTCCAACTCAAAAACAAACAAAAAAAACCCAAGAATTTACTTAACAAATTGTCAGTTTGGGGACTCTACAAAACTTAAAATTCTTCACCTTTATAAATAACATAGCAACTGATTATCTTCATGCATAAATATCCATCTAAATTTCTGATTTTCTTCTTAATGTACAATCTTAGAAGTAGATTAAAGGATACAAAATTATGAAAGACTTGAAATATATTGTCAAATTACTCCCCCAAAGAAGTTTACCAAAGTGCTACAAAAATCATATTAAGGTGTGGTGAGAAAAGTAGAGAGTAACATTGTAACTTTGGCTTCCCTGATTGTTACAGAAGTTTACTTTTTTTTCCCATATGGTTATTTGAACACTTGGATTTATTTTCAATTTACTCCTTGCTCAACTTTCCTACAGGGTGGTAAAGAATGTCCTGGGTCAGAGAGTTGTTCAGACTGCATCATAACAGCTCTTTGTCACTGCCTTAGATCTCACCATGCTTCCAAAATCACAAAGACATAACTTTTTTTTTTTTTTTTGAGTTGGGAGTCTCACCCTGTCACCCAGGTTGGAGTGCAGTGGCACACTCACAGTCATGCGCCTCAGCCTTCCAAGTAGCTGGAACTACACCTGGTTATTTTTTTTTTTTTTAATTGTAGAGATGAGGTCTCGCCAAGTTGCCCAGGCTGGTCTCAAACACCTGGGCTCAGGCAATCCTCTCACCTCGGCCTCCCAAAGTGCTAGGATTACAAGCTTGAGCCACCATGCTGGGCCACGATGTAACTTTTTATGCAGTCAAATCTGTCCAACGTTTCCTTTTATGTCTTCCATTTCTTTAGGCTTAGAAAAACCTTGCCCCTTCTGAGATTAGCATAATATTCACTTGCGTTCTTTCATTATTTTGTTTCCTTTTTTATATTTAACTCGTAAGTCCATTTGAAATTATTCTGGTGTATAGAGTGAGGCAAGATCCAATGTATTTTTCTTCCAAATGTCTGGACAACTTTCCCAACATTTGTGGAATGAGCTGTATCTTTTCTGTGGGTCCTTGTGGCTTCCGTTTGTTAACAGCAGGCTCTGTTTTAAGGGCCATCCATTTTATGTCCTCCAACTTTCTGTTAATTCTTGCAACAAACCTGCCCTTCAAATCACCCTAGACTTCCAGCACATTTTGAAATACAGCAGAAAAAGCCCCCTGTTTCAACTTTCTCCGCCTGAGTGCACAGAGTTCCCTGGCTCGGGGCAATTCTGCTTCATTTGCTTTTCTCCTATCTGCTGGATAAACCTCTGCACAAACTCTTCATGTTTGTGGGTCACTTTATTCAGGTGGGAGTCTCATTGGTAGGATCTGAGTTTGTGTAGACGCCCGGTCTGAAAACTGGGTGGTTTATACTACTGCCTCTCCCTCATGATTTAGAACCGTACCTATGCACTAGCACTTTGGACATATTAACTAACCTCTGTATAGCCCGACTTCATACTCACATTTTACGTATAGGGAAACTGAGGCTCCCAGAGATGAAGTAGCACCTAGTCCAAGGTTACCCAGCCAGGGAGAGGAGGGGCCGGGGACACCAGCAGCCCGATTCCAGGACATCCTTAAACCTCTTCACTGGTAGGCTGCCTCTTCAGGGTGTGGCTTTCTCCTGTCTCTGTGTGACTTGCTTTGTTTTCGGTCTTTTACTCTACCATGCTTTGTTTGCACTTACCTTTCCCAGGAATTTAGAAAGTACAAGTGTCGTTTTAATTTTATTGCTGTCCATCTTAAAGATTCACCTCAAAACACTCTTCCTCTTCCATTTCCCTGATTACCAAAGGGAAGAGTGAAGCCCTCTCTCCCGATCCCTGCTAGCACACAAAGAACTGCCCTGCTTTCCAACTCCTGTCCCTTCCACCCAGTTCCTGTTTCTGTTACTACAAAATTCCCTGGAGTTTGGGATCTCTAATGCCTATTATAATTGTGATATGATTCATGTTTTTCACATTAGCATGGCCAACTGATTTTTTTTTTTTTTTTGAGTTGTAGTCTCACTCCGTTGCCCAGGCTGGAGTGCAGTGGCACATTCACAGCCACCCCAGTGTCGACCTGCTGGGCTCTGGTGATTCTTCTGCTTCAGCCTTCCAAGTAGCTGGAACTACAGGCATGCGCTACTATGCCCAGGTTTTGGGGGGTTTTTTAATCGTAGAGATGAGAGCTCGCCAAGTTACCCGGGCTGGTCTCGAACCTGCAAGCTCAGGCAATCCATTTGCCTCAGCCTCCAAAAGTGCTGGGATGACAAGCTGAGCCACTGAGCCTGGCCCATCCTGCACTTTTAATTTTATTTTATCTTGCGATCCTCTTTAGCTTGTCTTTTAAATACTTTTCAACAAAGAAGTGTGGGTGGTATATATTGTGAGCCCTTGCATATCTGAGAATATGTCACATGAACTTCAACTTGGCTGGGTGAGAGATTTGAGGGCTTAAACACTGTTTCTCCAAACTCTATAAGCAATGCTTTCATTTATCTTCAATTTTATTACTGCACACAATAAGAAATCTAGCACCAACCTGGTTTTTGTTCTCCTATAGGTCATCTGTATATTCAGAAAAAAGGGTATTTGTCTTATTTCTTTGTAATTAAAAATTGTCCAGTATGTTTCTAAATGTAGGCTTCTTTTGGTTAATTTTGCAGGAAGACTGCATTCCTTTTCATTTGAATGCTCCATAAATTTGTTCCCATCATACTGAATTACTGCTTCTGTTTCAGTCTTTCCTCTTTCATCCTTGAGACAAAACTATTAGTTCTCAAGTTATATGCTGCTCTCAGTCTTCCATTTTCATTGTCCTCTCCTCCATCGCCATCATCTTGTCCTGTTGCCTGCATTCTAGAAGGCTTCTCAGGTTCTTCCATGGCACTGATTTGAGTGTGTGTGTGCCAATCTGCTCTTTGTGCTCCATGGAAATTTAAATTATGTTACTGCAACACGTGCTTCTTTGCAGCAAACAGGCATTTCCTACTTGTCTGCCTTCCCCCTTCATCTTTTCAGTCTCTTTACGTAGTCCTCTGTCATTAAAAAAAAAGCCTCATTCTGTTTGGTTTTATGCTCTTATTTTAGAGATAATGCTTTCCTGCAATCTGTTAACATGCGTTTTCTCAAATATTTTTCTGCAACTTCTTTGCCTGCAGTAATTCATTTTCAAACACGCTCTCCATGATAATATTCCTTTCCCTTTAACTTTCATTTAAATGGGTCACACATTTTGTGTGCTGGTTCTTTCTTTACTCATCCCCAAACAAGGAAAGATACATCCAGACGTGGGATTTGCTCAAAGATGCTTGCTGTTTTTGGATTCCCCGTTGATTGTGCCCACTGTCTACTTGGATACTGGAGAACTTGCTTCCTCTGAACTAAGGGGGCAAACTGAAACCCGTGGCTCTTAGTCCAATTATCACTGTGTCTGCTGGACTCGGGTGGGATCATATCCAATTCCCAGTACTTGGAAGTACACACTTTCAATTGATGGAGTCCATTTAAAGTGAGAATTCCGCTGACCCGGAGGTTCTTCTATCTCCATACCTGTCCATTGTACGTCACTCATGGGGTTTGTAATCTCAGGACATAATCCATAGCACAGTCCTTTTGTTTTTCCTTTAGAAGTTACAATCTATTTGCAGACTGTGTGGAAAGATGAGAGAGTACAGTATTTCAGTCACCTGAAATATGGGAACCTCTGTAGTAAAGGAATGCCTTCCATGCATTTTGGTTGGTGAAGACCCTGCATGTCTGAGCAAACGGGGAGGCGTGAAGAATCACCCTGCTTTCTTTTGGATACACAGGACTTTGCTGTTTCATACACCCAATATGGACAGACCCCTGACTAACTGGTTTTTCTTTTCTTTCTTTCTTTTTTTTGAGTTGGAGTCTCATTCTGCCACCCAGGCTGGAATGCAGTGGTACTCTCATGGCCACCCCAGTGTTGACCCACTGGGCTCTGGCGATCCTCTGCCTCAGTCTTCCAAGTAGCCAGAACCACAGGTGCACACTACCACACCCGACCAATTTTTTTTATTTATTGTAGAGACGAGGTCTCGCCAAGTTGTCCAGGCTGGTCTCAAAGCTTCAGGCTCAAGCAGTTCACTTGCCTCGGCCACCCAAAGTGCTGGGATGACAGGCTGAGCCACCGAGCCTGGCCTAAACTGTTTCTTAGTGCAGGACCAGTGGGCTAATTTCTCCAAGATGGCAGTAAGTGGTTTCTGCCTGTCTGGATCATGGGTTTTTGTCTTCTCCTGGGTCTTAACTTTTCAGAGAAGCATGAGAGAGACTACATTTCAGTGGTTACCAGCTGGTTACCTTAATTCGGTCTAGGACTACAAGGATATCTGGATGTCTTAGGCAGCTCTTGGAATCCCACTGTTCCTAGAAAGCCTGATGAATCTGAAGAGGAGTAAATTTCTCTTGGCCACTCAGTATGGAGCTATGCTGTCCATCACCATTTCTCATAGCAAACTCCCTACCTTTGTATTCATGCTGCCACCTTGCCACTGTGGGGTACCTTTTCGGTGGGCTCCTCCCAGTGTGGACTGTTTTGTAAAGGCTCAGGCTGAGTCTGTTTAACTCGAGTCTATATCATCCTGGCAGCCATTTCACCTCCATATCCCTCACCTCCAGCTGAACAAAACACTCCAGATGGGATGCAAAGGATGGCAGAGATAGAAGTGGGGGCAGGAACTGGGCTGGGAAGGGGCTTCGACATACTCTGTAATGCCACTCACACTCGTGAGCAATCTTTAGTGAGTCATGTCCGTCAGCCTGGAAAACAAGGGGGCTGGCTGGACAAGAAATCTCTATGATTCTTTCTACTTTGAACAGAGCTGCCTGCTAATCCATAAAGCATATGTTTATGCCCTTGTTTTCACAGTATCACTAACGGTCTGTGTTTCCAGTCTGGGCACTAAGCAGTTAAGGTCCTTCATAGAGTTTTGGTCCTGGAAAAAATTCCTAAATTATATGTATGTGTGTGAGGGAGTCAAAGACTTCCTTGGCGAACACAACAGCTGTGGCCACTCCTCTCCCAGAATGTAGACAATGTCTATGGCCATACTACCCTGAGTGTGCCTGGTCTCATCTGATCTCAGAAAGTAAGCAGGTCTGGCCTGGTTAATACTTGGATGGGAGACCAGAACGTAGATACAAAAATCTGCACGTAACTGTAGAGGATTCCGTGATCCCCAGGAACGGGAGTGGGGGTGGAGCGTGGGGAGCATCCATGGATCTGAAGCTCAGAACCTGCTCTAAGATAAACATCCTCTACTATTTGGGGTTATTTCATACCTATCAGCTAACAGAGAGTCAGATTTCAGGGCAGGCATTTCTACAAAGAACTATGGTATTTGTTGATACTTGGGAGCCATAATGAGATAATTCCCCCTTCCGTGGGTATTAGGAAATGAGTAAACAAGGTTCTTCTCTGGAAATCAACAAACTACCGGTTTCATCAATATTAGATTAGAGCAGAGCTTCTGGAAGTCCCTGAAGGAGACAGAGGGCTCTGAGGGCTCCTAGGTTGGCAGGACCAGTCTGTGTCCAGCATGAATATGTTCAGCTAGACAGAGAGAAAGCAGAGGCTCTGGGGAAACATCAGCAGTGCCTGTGAGACGGGCCCAAGGAGCAGCATCTCAGCATTTGACTTCAAGTGCTTCTGGGCCCAGTAGTTCAGCTGCTTCTCTCTTGAGACAAGTGTTCGATCTTCGTTTGATGCCATCAAACCTGTATCTAATTCCCTTGGTATAAGTCCATGTTCACTAGGCAGTGTTCCGAGTCCCCTGAGGTCTGACTACAGAGAGAGAAGGCATTCTCCAAGTGAATTTCTGCTCTCTGTGGCCGGTAGGACAGTGCTCTACACGGCAAATCAACAAAATGGGTCCAGTTATGACTTGCCTCCTCCGGCGTCTTCAGCACACCAGGAGTGCGCCAAGCAAGTCAACAGACACATGGGCCATTTTGTTTCTCTCTGCAAATTATGTCTAAGAGCCTGGCCAGCCCTGCCTGAGGAGAAGCACGAACCCTGGGACATTTGGCACAAGGAATGAGCGGCACCCCTCCCCTGCCTCCAGCTGCCACTGCCTTTTCTAACCTGTGCGCCGTTCTGGGCAGTGAAGAGCTCTAGTCTTGAGAACTTCTCTCTGTCACTATCCCAAACGTAAGTAAGTGTTTATGTTTTTGTGTTAAGTAATCCGACCACACTGTAAGTCGTGGAAAGGACGTACCCAGAGCTGTAATTTTCAAAAGTCAGGTGCCTACGAACCACCTTGGAGAACTCACTAACCACACAGACTTGCAGGTCCTGCTCTTGCTCTTGGAGAAGCTGAGTCAGGATGCCTGAGCAGCACACTTTGAGAAACCTAGCACGGAGGGGTGAGCGGTCAGCAGGTCCACTGGACGGACCTGAGTGAGTCCTCAGACATCCTCTTGCCATCCCAACACTCAGCCCTAAGCCACACAACACTCCTCTCGGGGCATCTCCCCTCCGCACGTGGTGGGAGAGTGGTTTGAACACATGTTCACGCAGGTGCTCATCAGACTGCACCTACAAAATCTTTTGGTCGTGTTCTCACGGAAACTCCCAGGACAGGGAATGTAAATGCTCTACCCAGATTTAAGTTCCAGCCCTGCTTTGTTGCCTGGCAAGTTCCTGAAATCCTCTAAGCTTCCATTTCCTCATCTGTAAAATGGCAACAATATGAGTTTCACACAATAGGAACATTAAGCATTAAATGAGATTATGCAAGTAAAACTCTTGGCATAGCACCTGGCACAAAGTCAGTACTTAATAACCCTTAACAACTATTAGTATCAGTATCATCTAGGGAAGGGCTGTGCGCTGAGCACTGACCATGCACCATACAGGGATTCTGCAGTAAACAAGACCCACAGAAGCCCTGAGCTCATGTAAGCAGCACTTCAGGGAGAGTGCGATTTTCCATATCCAGGGTTGGCAAATAAAACCAGGATGAATTTCTTTTCTTCTATGATGTCAGGGCTGAGATTTTCACCGGCAAAAGTCTCTTATCATCTCAACCACAGTTTTGTTTTGTTTTTTAAACCTGGACATTCTCCTTACCTTTAGGCTCTCTCTCTGACTGGGTCCATGAACCTCTCTTATTCTTGACTGCTCTTGGCACCAAACCAAGTGCACAGCCTCAGGGCACCCCTGGAGCAGGAAAGCAGGGCTGGCTGGGGATGCTGCCCCAGGCTCAGGACTGGCCCAGGAGCGCCTGCCCATGACATGGCCGTCTCTCCGCCCTGGGTCTTCCTGAGGGAGCCCCTCAACAATGTTTTTCTTACTAAGACGACACCCACTAAACTGGGAGAGCCCAGCATCCTGCCTCCCGAACTCCCAACCTCAGGACATCAGAACGCTCCAGAAGAAGAGCTCCCACAATGCAAAGAGTGTAGTGTGCGAAAAGGAGAGAGGAGGAGCAGGGAGCGTGTCGCGATTCAGTTCTCTCCATTTGTATTTCTGGCTGCATAACTGGTGTTCCCTAGCTTCC
Organism: Carlito syrichta; assembly: GCF_000164805.1. Lineage (NCBI taxonomy): Eukaryota > Metazoa > Chordata > Mammalia > Primates > Tarsiidae > Carlito > Carlito syrichta. Next base: position 203,130 of record NW_007253792.1, read on the forward strand.
CTCCCCCTACAAAGCTGATATGATGGTTCTCTGCTGAGAGGACAAGGTGATGATACCAGAGACAAACACAGTGGGAACCAGAACTTCATCGGCTGACTTGTCTCCATGAAGTCATTCCCTTTACATCCAGACAAGCGAGGTTTGAGTCATGAGGGAGGGAGCGGAAGGCACCTCGGGCTCCTCCCTTGTCCCCCCCTCCATCTGATTGCTTCCTCTTCATCTGTGCTTAAAATAGACGAAGCCAAACGGAAATAACCCAGGAGATCTAATTAGATTAAATCAGGCCTGGCTCCCAGGCAGTTGCTAATAAAATCATAAGCATTCTCGTCAGCGTGGCAGACAGACAAAAATGTCCCTTGGTCCCCCCAACCCCTGGCCTCAAGTAGCTGAGCCCTCGGTGAAGAGGCAAAGTCCAGTGAAACCAGCCTTCTTTCGGCCCCTTTATACAAGGGTGAGGTGTGTGGACCTTTGTGGCTGGTCATGAGCAGCCTCCATTCTCGCTGGCTTGCGAGGGAGCCCCATCTTCTGGGGGTCTCTGCTGGGCTTCCTTGGCAGGGATGCCCTGGCTGAGCCTCGAGCTGCCTCCATAAGCAGGAGAAAAGGTATCAACCATCTCACCCAGGGCCGTTCCAATATCCGTGGGATCAAAGACTTTCCCATGCATTCTTCTTCTCCCGAGAGTTGATTCTCTGAGGGACACACTTACTAGGGGCCACTGGGAGTTCATGGGCACAAGACACTATTATACCTGTCTCTGGAACACTATGGCCCTTGGAGAGAGAGCAAAGTAAGATAACCCTTTTTTTTGTTCAGCCTTTCTGTTATACCATTGCTGCCTTTAATTTAAGAACATAAAGCTGAAGGTAACATGAACTAAGTTTATGATGTCAGGCCTAAGAGCGCTTCACCGGGCAAAGACTCTTACCATCTCGACCACAGTCAAAAAACAAAACAAACGAAACCTAGACATTCTCATTGCCTTTGAGCTCTCTCTCCGACTGAGCCAATCTGTCAAAACCTCAGACTACCGAAAGGCAACCCATGCATTAAACCTAAGGAATTGGTACTGAGGCTGGGCTTGGTGGCTCAGCCTGTCATCCCAGCACTTTGGGAGGCTGGGGCGAGTGGATTGCCTGAGCCTGTGGGTTCAAGACCAGCCTGGGCAACTGGACAAACCTCATCTCTACAATAAATCAAAACAAAAATTATCTGGATGTGGTACTGCACACCTGTAGTTCTGGCTACCTGGAAGGCTGAGGCGGAAGGCTTGCCGGGGCCCAGCAGATCAAGGCTATGGTGGCCATGAGCATGCCACTGCCCTCCAGCCTGGGCAACAGAGTGAGACTCCAACTCAAACAAACAAACAAATAACAAAAAGAACTGGTACTGAAAAGAAACAACAGGGGGCTGGATATCTTACATGTAAAGCTTTTGCTGTTGGAGTCTCACTCCATCGCTCAGGCTGGAGGGCAGTGGCATGCTCGTGGCCTGCTGGGCTCTGGTGATCCTTCTGCCTCAGCCTTCCAAGTAGCCAGAACTACAGGTGTATGCTACCATGCCTGGCTAATTTTTTGATTTATTGTAGAGACAAGGTCTTGCCAAGTTGCCCGGGCAGGTCTTGAACCCCCGGGCTCAGGCAATTCACTTGCCTCAGCCTCTCAAAGTGCTGGGATGACAGGCTGAGCCACCGAGCCTGGCCATGAACGCTTTTAACCCAACGAAATAAATAAGAGGGGAACCCCAATCATCGACTCCCCAGGCTGCCACAGAATTAGGCAATCACTGCAGTGTCACAACTGTCAAGTAAGAGAGATTCAACGGGAAGACGGCTGAGGCTGCAGAACCCACAGGTAAACACTGTGCACAGGATGAAGACCCCATCCCCAGGGGTCTTTAAGAGGCAGGCATTTGAGATTGGCACAGCTTACAAGCTGAGCAGGAGGCACACTGCTCTGCACCCACAGGAGGGCCTTGCAGTGATGCTGCCAGGTGAACGCCCCTTGCTTTCCTCTTCCTTTGCTGAATGGAAGCCTGGCTCTGCTCAGGACAGAGGCTAAGAACCCAGAGGCCCCGTCAGCATGTTGCCAACTCCTTCGCTCATTCTCACAGTTGGAATTCCTCATGAAAGTGAGGCTCAGGTGAGGCACAGGTCTGCCAAATCAGCAACACAGCCTGTGAGGAAGCCGCCGGGGGAAGGCATGTGTGAGGTCAATGACTGCAGATGTGAACTGAGGGATCTGTGCCATTCCTGGGCCTTCTGGGGCTACTTGCTCTACATTCTCACGGTGACCCCATTCAGACTGGACTCTAACTCCTGCGGGTGCCACCATCACAAAACCTCTTCTACATCAACACCATGTACACATGGAGCCCGGCGTACTGTTTTGCAGCTTCTGGACAAGAGGTGGGGTGATCAGCGCACTGGGTGGCTGAACTGGACAAATGTCGTGGAATCAATATTGTCCCTTTATCCTTGGCTGTTTTGGGAAACTGGCCAGGCCAGGTGCATGTTCATTTGTTCAAAAGTAACTTATGACTCATTTCCCCCTTTTGTACATAAGCACGGACGCTGTTGATCCTTAGCAACTTCATGGATATGCAACATGGTTGAAGGAAAAGGACACTGAGGTAGAGGGCAGGAGCCAGCTCCTACTGCCAAACCTGCAGAGCCCTGGCGAGCATCTTGCGGTGGGACTATACCACCTGTTTATCTCTGTGGCACGGCTCCCTGTTCCCGGGAAGTGCCCCACCTCACTCCCTCCACGCCCTAGTTACAGTCTATTGGTCCAGAGGTGGCACGAGACCCAGGCTGAGCCAACGAATTCCTTCCCCGGAACTTTGTATTTGTGCCTGCCACAGCAGGAGACACGAAGCTGTAAGAGGCAAAGCCATAGAATGGTCCAGGGCCACGGTTTCTGCAATGCAAAGAAAGCTCAGCATGCTGCGAAAACAAACAAACAAAAAGCAATAACGGCAGTATGCAGGGGGAGAGGCGAGAGGCAGAAAGCCTTTCTCTGCTTCTGGATGTTCTTCCAGACTCACAGCGTTCCCACCACTGAGTTTCATAAGATGCCCTGGATTTCTTTTGATGATTCCCCTTTCTACCTGAGTGGGTTTGGTTTTAACACTTACAACCAAAAACACCCTACACAGTAGTCACATTCTCTAAGCCCAGGTTTTTACATCCGTAAAATGTCTCCTCATGAGTCACAAGAAGGAGGAGAAAAAGGAGGAAGAAGGTGAGCACCACATCTTCTCTGTTTGAACCACAGCAGCTCTGGTTAAATATCATTTCAAATAAGATACTGCTGGATGGGGAGGTGGTACTGGTAGTAGTGGGAATCTGCCTGGGGAAGAAGGGGCACACCTCATCAACAAGGGTACCTGCATAATGAATATTTGTACACCTAACCTCGAGCTGTACCCCACATCTTTAAAATAAAAAACTTAAAAGTTAAAAAAATGAAAAGATACAGCAGGAAGGCATGTGCTGTTCAAACTTGTTTGAAAGCCACTGAATAAGAGGCCACTCGTACCTGACCTGGTTTGAGGGTCCCTGGACCCTCCAGTCCTCCTGTCAGTTTCTCAGGAGGGGGCACACTTATTAGCACCATGATTTGCTATTTCTCTCTGAAAAGACTCACAGCAACACAAGGCTAGAGCTGAAGGGAACCTGGAGGGAGAATTACCTAAGTTCCTTAAGTGAGTAAAGGGAACCAGAGGTGAGGTGACGAGTCCAGGGTTCACTGCCAGTCAGTGTGCTCTTGTGTCTTGTGTGGTAAGACATAGTAAAGAAGAAAATGAATGATACCTGGGGTTAGATTTTTCTGGTTGTAGATGGAGTTCCAGTGTGGTTATAGCTGCACCATGAATGAGTCAGGATCAAACGAGTTAATGTGTCAATAAAGTGACGCACTTTAGTTCACTAAGCTACATGACTTAACGTGACTGCAACAAAACTCTATTAACAGAGGGGCAGTCTTAAATGCTCGTTCAGCATTAGCCAGTGGTCTAATTGGAAGTCCGACCCAATCAATCTGACTTCAAAGCCAATGCCATAGTATTCTCTAAAACCAGATCACCTCTAATGTTTTATCAACAGAAGCCCCTGTATCTTTCTTCATGGAATGTTAGTCATTTAAAGCACGCTGAAGATTTTTTTGTTCCCAAACATATACTGGCATCCTTCAGAAACCTGAGGTTCTGAGAACAGAGTCCCTGCCATACTGGGATGAGAGGGCCTTCCTCTGTGGGCAGTCACCGCCACAGCCTGTCGGGCCAGCGCAGCTACACAAACCAGAGAAACCTGTGTCCCCAGACTGCACCCCACTCCCTGCAGAGTGGCATAACACAGGGAAAGAGAGGTCAGTGCAGAACTTCCCTGAACAGGAGCCCTCCTCTGGCCACCTCCCCGCCAGGCATTCAGCACACAGGCATTTCTGCTGATCACATTCTAAGCGGGTGAAAGGACACTTCCCTCACGGAACCTTTCCCGAAGCCAGTATCCCCACCTCAGAAACTTCATAGGAAGTTTGCCTTGCTTCTACTCCCTCTTCATCAATCTAGGGAAAAAACGCCTGCCTTGGCTTGAAAGGGGATCCTGATGGTCTTAAACTAACCACAAACCTTGCATTAATCACAAAGGCAAATGGGTGGTAGAATGCAACTGCCATTCCCAGCACAGAAAGTCAGAGTGGGTGCTCTGGTGTGGAATTTCTGGAGGGTGGCTGTGGCCCACTGCTCAAAAGGGATATTTTAGGACCACCAGGGAGCTAACTTATCTCGTATGTTTTCAGGAAATCTGCATCATTCCGAGTCAAAATGCCCAGAAGCTGAGATGAACACAGTCTGATGTTTCTTTGTACCCTTCTGATGCCAATAATCAGAACATATATACACATGTGAATTGGAGGCTCCTTTACAAACATCAGAAAACATTTTTGGTAGGATATCAGAGCGGCTTAGTGTTAGAAAGGACTCTGAGATAGCATCTGCATATTCTAACATTCTGCTGGACCACTCTTATGCACTGTTGAAGGTAACAGGGATCAAGAGGGGAGAAAACCTCTGCTTTTATTTGGGGACATATCTGTTGGTGAACATAACGATTCCCAAACACTGTTCACGTTTTCCAGCCTCTTGGTGTAGAACCTAAAGGGACATTTATTCATTGTTTCCCCTTCCATACTGATCCCCTAAGATCTCTTCTCCATTCCCATCAAAGAGTTCAAAGAAAGTTTCACTGGAAGCCATCGAAAAGACATCTCCTGCCGGCTTCTGACAGATTCCTCACTTGGCTAATGCATTTACTGTCTAGAAGATGATCAAGTTCCTTGCAATAATTTCATGGCAATTAATCTTATACTTAAATGATAATGCTATAATTAGAAGCAATTAAAGCCCTGCACAAGAATGACCTGCTCAGTCAATGTCAATGTCTCTGTATGCTAATGGGGTAATCTTGAAAGAGTCCCCAGAAATAATTTGCTTCTCCTCTTCAGAGATGCAGGCATTCAACACTTATTCTTAAGAACACTTCTTCCTGGCAGGAGACACTGAAGTTAGAGGAGATGGATGATTGACACTCCTATAAAGAATCCCAGAGTGCTTCACAACAGAGATAAACACTGCATGAAGGAAATGACGCTGGCAGCCCTTTTTGCCCCTTGCCTCGATCTCGCCGCCTCCCACACACATCTGGTGACTAAGCACCCAGTGTGGAAAGCTACGCTTGGACTGTTGCAAAGAGAACCAAGCACGAATAATGATCCGTAGGCGAGCATGCTGCGTGTTGGCACACACTTGACATTAAGCTATGCCACCGGTAAGTCAGGATGAAGTACAGGCAGGACGTACGTCACGACGTGTCTCTTTGGGAGCACACAACCTGCTTTTCAGCTGATATTCCAGCAGAAAGCTAGAACGGGCAGACACTGTCTTACGGTCCTTCCTAACACTACAGAACATTGGCTGATATATTTTAGCTTGATGCTTCTCTAAAGGATCCCAGAAGTCACGTGGCTTCATGAATTAGTCTCCAACAGGATCATTTCAACTTGATCCAGATGTAGGGCTAAAACGAGAAGAGTCGCTTGGATTTGGAGCACGTTATAAACCCCAGTCGATTTTATGCTGTGCTCACTGTATACTTCCATCACCATCACCATCATCTTCTGCTCAACAAACATACTTGAGGCACAAATTGGAGGCACTGGGCTGGGTGCGGGAGATCATCTCTGACCTCAAAGGGCTCACAATATGGTAGACGGAGACCACAGCATACATAAACAGGCAAGCAAAACCACGTGATCAATGCTATGCTGGACACGGAGAGGAAGCGGTCTGCTTTCGGCAGGACATAAAACATTAGGAGAGACTTCCTGAAGTCAGCTAGAGATAAGTGTGGAAAAGACATCCTGAGGGAGGAGGGGGAACAGCATAAGCAAAGGCGAGGAGGGGGAAACACTATATCGCCTGCCACGCTGGGGTAGCTGCATGTGGCTTGAAGCACCCGGTGTAGAGGGGTTGGGGGTCGAAGAGATAAGACGGGGAGCCAGGCAAGGTACTGTTGCTGAGGGACCATGCCCACCGAGACATTGACATTAGCAAGGTCAAGCAAGTAAGACAGAGGAGATGACTCCCTGGAGAATGTGCATTGTGGCCAGGTGCAGAGGTTCCCACCTGTAAGCCCAGCACTGTGGGAGGCCAAGGTGAGAGGACTGCCTGAGCTCAGGGGTTCAAGACCAGCCTGGACAACTTGGTGAGACCTTGTCTCTACAGTAAATCAAAAAATAAGACGGGTGCGGTAGCTCATGCCTGTAGTTCCAGCTACTTGGAAGGCTGAGGTGGAAGGATCACCTGAGCCCAGCAGATTGAGGCTGCGGTGGCCGTGAGTGTGCCCCTGCACTCTAGCCTGGGTGACACAGTGATAATCCACCTCAAAAAAGAAAAGAAAATGTGCATTGTGCTCCAGAGCAGAGGCATTTGAAGGGGGTAGCAGTCACCCACTCTCTGGTACAAGCACACACTGGTGTGGTAATGCTTCAGCTCAGAGGCAGATTCCTGTTCCCTGTGTGAAGGATGTGTCTGGATGTTAAGCACCAGTGAGCTCAAGGCAGGTGATGATTAGTGGTGATTTCCCCACAGACTAAGAACAGGAAAGCAGGATGAACCTCCAGTGGGGAAGAACCTGGGCCCATAAGAAAAAGCCAGCAACAGCGTGTTGGAGGAGGACCAGTCTGGCTGCACAGCCCTGACTTGTGCCCATCAAAACACATCCCCAAAACATGTTTGTTTCCATCCTTCTGCCCTTTTTAATTCTTCACTTTCTGGATGGTAAGACATCAGCCAGAGTCCCTGCTGCCGTGATTTCCAGCCATTATCTAAGCCCTGGAGGATGGAGGCTCTGGGGATGTGATGACAGATCTCATCCACAGTGGTGCCAACTGCAGAGCCATCCCAGAGAAGCCTCGACCATCAACTGCAGGCCGCCTGAACCATGAAACTGCAAACATTATAAGCAACAGTATGGTCTGTATCTGTCCTGAGGGAAACTGCCATGAGCTAGCACATGATCTTCCCGCAGTCAGAGCCAAAAGTCAGCTGTGTAAGAAAGCACAAAGGGCATGCATGGACACTAGAGGTAGCTGAGAGACCTGGGCAGACCACCAGAGTTCTCCGAGCCTCAGTTTCCCCAGTTACAAAACGAGGGTGGTGACGATAGCATCTTTCTCAAAAGGTTGTTGTGATGAAGCAATACATAGGACAGCATCCAGTCAGGAGCTGGCATGGGGAAGGTGCTTGATCAGTGTTGGTTACCTACATACCTGCAGGATCTATGTACTCAGTAAATATCAGCAGCATCTCTGGCTTGCCCTTGATGCCCCGTTTGCTGTGCATGCTTCTGTGTTCTGCCTGGTTGGCTACCTGTTAGCATCTCCACTTGCAAAAGGCCCAGCCCAGAATGACTGCCAGACGACAAGGGGCCACTGGCCTGATGCCACTACTTCCCAAGCTAAATGGAACCACCAGTGTTCTCCACGGACATGAGGTAGATCCTGAACTCTTCATTCTTACTTCCCCACCTACAGAGAGAGAATCCCCGCTTGCTAAGTCTCTTCCCATGAAAAATAACACAACAACCCCTCACGCTGCAGAATCAACTGATGTGAAGGGACTCACGAAACTGCCACAAGCAAAGCCGTCTAGATAAAGTGTACTTCGTCATAAACAGCAGTTACCCCTAATGTATAAGAACTTTTCTAAAGAGATAGAAACATGCTTGAAATAAAAGCTTACACAGTTTAACACCAAGCTGCTGTCTTTGAAGGAGGCACAGGAACCCCTGGGGTGGAGAAGGTGGGACCCAAAGGGAGGGCACACGCAGGCTGCAAACACCCCCCTCAGTCACTCTACAATTCCTTGATGTGCAATCATGTTGTGAGCAACAGCTACACCAATATGGTGCTCACAACTACTTCTTACACATATGTACACGTACCTGTATATGACTTCTGTTCAATTCAGGTGGTTTTTCTCAACTGCAGAGCCATCCCAGAGAAACCTAGGCTTTTCAGCTGGGGCTATTTGGGGCACAGACCACTCGTGGCTCCTGATGTGGGCAGTGCTTGCTCATCCACGTGAGTGTGTAGCTTCCCAAAACCTGCTTCTGGCAGTCTGACAAATGGTAAGTGCCAGGCAGCTAGCCCCAGGTGGCTCTGAGGAAATGGTCAGGGACTCCCTGTTCAACTGTGGCCCGAGGCCAGGTGAGGGCCCTCCGTGAGTCAGACTTGAGGGCCCAGCCTCAGTGCACAACCACAGAGCAACACTCAGGCTTGGGACAGAATAAACCTGTCTCCTTTGGTGCTCTGTCCACTAAGAGGAAGGGCACCAGTGGCCACGAATGGAGGCATGTGAGGGTCACCTGATGGGAAGACCCAGACAGGGAAGCTGAACTGATGGTTGCTTCCCTGGGACTTCCTTCCACCTAGGAAGTGACCTCTACAGAGCACGTTTAAGTACTGGATCAGCCGGATGTATACATCATGGCTCAACATTTTGGTTGCTCATGATTGGTTTGAAAAATTTCACACCAAGAGTGCAGTTGAAAGAACAGTACAATGGACATGTATATCCTCTTCACCTACTGCCACTAGTTGTCAGCATACTACCACAGGGGCTTTCTCCTGCACACACTGTATCCCAACTCCTTCCTCCACCCCCACGATATTTCCAGCTTTTTGTTTTGGTTTTCACTTGTGCTGAGCCATTCGGAAACAGGCTGCAGGCACCAGGGAAGATAACCCCCGAAATGCCCCAGCATTGCCCTCCATAATCACATGACCATTACCACCCAGAAATTTCACATGGGTACAAAAACATTATCTAAAATACAGTCCAGAGTCCAATCCTCCACTGTCCCTCAAAAATTTTTTATAGTTTTTGGATCCAGGATCCAAACAAGTGTTACAGCTTGCATTTAGTTGCCACGTCTCTTTACTCTCCTTTAATCAGGAATAGTCCTGGGAATGTTTTGCTAGGCAGTTTTTAAAAGTCCAGGCCAGTTAGCTATGAAGAATGTCTCAGCATCTGGATTTGTCTGGCATGTGTTGCTTTTTCTCCCTTCATGATTAGATTCAGGTTATAAGACATTGTATACTTTCTTTTTTTTTTTCTAATACATATTTTTTATTTTAAAATTGTGGGGTACAGTTAAGTGTTAGTTATAGAAATATGCATTGTGTAGGTACCCTTGTTGATGAGGTGTGCCCCCGTCCCTAGACAGATATTGACTACCATTAACCCCACCTCCCTTCCCCTCCCTGCCCCTCCCCATAGTTTCCCACCACTGTCAATCCTTTTCTTAAAGTATTATGGTAGTTGTTCAAGGTCTACTTATGAGTGAGAACATGTGATACTCAGGTTTTTGTTTCTGTAAGAGATTACTAAGTATTATAAACTCTTATTCCATCCAGGTTGCTGTGAAATTCATGATTTTGTTCTTTTTTATGGCTGTGTAATATTCCATTGTGTATATGTACCCCATGTTTTTAATCCAGTCTTCTTTTGATGGACAGCATGATTGGTTCAATAGTCTTGCTATTGTGAACAATGCTGTGAAAAACATGTGTGCAGGTACCCTTTTTATAGAGTGATTGGAGTTCTTCAGGGTATATTCCCAGTAGAGGGATGGTGGGGTCATATGAAAGGTTGATTTTTAGAACTTTTAGGAATCGCCACACTGTTTTCCACAGAGGCTACACTAGTTTACATTCCCACCAACAGTGTAGAAGTGTTCCCTTTTCACCACATCCTCTCCAGCATCTGGTATTTTTTGAGTTATTGATAA
>NW_007253792.1:213497-215647 GCF_000164805.1 Carlito syrichta
AATATACCCTAAAGAACTCAAATCACTCTATAAAAAAGACACCTGCACACGTATGTTTATTGCAGCATTGTTCACAATAGCAAGATATTGTATACTTTCTATGGCATCAATCAGGAAGGCCAGCCTTTCAGTTTATGGCAATACTAGGGAGGCAAAGTCCGTGTTCTGAATCTTGGCTCCCCCACCATCCCAGAAATTCATATGTTAAAACCCTAAGCCCTAGGCCGAGGTGAGGGGGATTGTCTGAGCCCATGGGTTCGAGAACAGCCGGGGCAACTTGGCAAGACCTCATCTCAACAACAAATCAAAAAATTAGCCAGGCGTGGTAGCGTGTGCCTGTAGTTCTGGCTATTTGGAAGACTGAAGCAGAAGGATCACCTGAGCCCAGTAGGCCGACGCTGGGGTGGCTGTGAGTGTGTCACTCTACACTCCAGCCTGGGCGACATAGTGAGACTCCAACTCAAAAAACAAACAAAAGAACACCCTAATCCCGATGCGATGGTATCTGTAGGCAAAGCCTTTGGGAGGTGATTAGGCCATGAGAGTAGAGCTTTCATGATGGGATTTGCGTCTTTGCAAGAGACAAAGGAGAGCTTGCTTGCCCACTGCCATGGGAGGACACAGTGAAAAGACGGCCATCTGCAAGCCAGGGAGAGGAACCTCACCAGAACACCTTGGCCTTGGATTTCTCGCCCCCAAAACTGTGAGAAACGTATGCTTGTTATTTAGGCCATCCAGTTATAACAGCCTAAACCAAGAGATGAGATCTGATAATTTAGCTAAAGTGGTGTGCATAAAACTGATAACAAGAACAAAAGAGGAAAATATATAGTTAGAGTACCAATATTCTGACTCTATTTCCTTAGTGTGATAAAGTCTAAAGACTTTTAGAAGTCACAATAAAACCTTGAACTTTGTTTAGCAGGTTTGTTCTTGGTAGAGGTACTGGTACAATAGTCCTAGAACATGGCTTTGCATATGATGGGATATAGCATATTGACATCAGGAGCCAGGGATCCTACTGAGGGTGGTGGGAGAATGAATATGGGCTGGGAAACGTAGGGTTAGGATCAGAACTGGAAGCATCAGTGGGTAGTCATTAAAAAAATCCTACATCAGGTTTACTGAAAGAGCTCAGAAGCAGGAAAACATGCCTGGAGCATGGAGTGGCCCTGGCACCCAAATCTGGGATTCTTTTTCTTTTCTTTTAAAATTTATTTTAGATTCAGGAGGTACAAATGCGTATTCATTACATGGACACATTGTGTAGTGGTGAGGACCAGATCTGGGCTTCTAAGACTATTTCCCACTAAAAAACCAACAACGTTCCTCAGAGAAATGACTAAGTATAGGTGAGTCTTTGGGTTCCAGAATGAAAGGAAATACCACCCCCTCCCAAATAAAAGCACCAAAAACATTTGGGTCATGTCAAAAGTATCCAAGAACCAGTTTGAAGGGGCTCTCACTGGCCAATTTAGGGACAATTTGAGCATTAAAAAAATGACAGTAAAAACAACTTGGATGCCCAAATTGATACTTTGAAAACAATGTAGGAGGGAAAGGGAAAGGTCTTCTCCAAGAAGAATGTGTAGGAATTACAGAATTAGAAGACCATTTGCAACCATCACCAGAGTAGTAACTGATTAAGGCCCATCAATAGATGCTAGAACCACTGGTGAAAGGCTGCAGTGTCCAAGTGCAACACCCAGACGTCTTACTGACTACAAACAAAAAGGTCACATTTGCAGTGGAGGCACATATGGAGACCACCTGTGTCGGGTGACTGAAAGCAGCATCACCAAAGCTGGACAGCACGCTGCCCTTGAGGTGAAGCTTCTCAATGCACCTTCTTTATCTCCACCCAAAGGACCAGATACCTCAGCTGCGTCACTTTCTGCAATCCTGATCTGGATCCAAACCCCACAGGCCAAACTGTACTTAACAGAAATTACTTCCCCAAATGGATCAGAGACCTAAATGTAAAACCTCAAACCATAAGAACCTTAGAAAAGGAAGGAAATACCCTCATGGAAATCGGAACTGGCATCCAATTCCTGAACAAAACCCGAGACCCACAGCTCATAAGAGAGAAGATAGACAAGTGGGACCTTATTAAACTGACAAGCTTCTGCAAAGCCAAAGAAACCCTG
>NW_007253792.1:215667-216023 GCF_000164805.1 Carlito syrichta
TTCTGTGAGAGATCACTCAGTATTATAGACTTTAGTTCCATCCAGGTTGCTGCAAAATTCATGATTTTGTTCTTTTTTATGGCTGCATAATATTCCATTGTGAATACGTACTACATTTTTTTAGTCCAGTCCACCCCATTACAAAGTGGGCAAAAGACATGAACAGACACTTCTCAAAAAAAGACATACGAGTGGCCAACAGATACTTGAAGAAATGTTCAACCTCACTAGTCATCAAGGAAATGCAAATTAAAACTACAATGAGATACCACTTCATTCCAGTCAGAATGGCCATTATCAATAACTCAAAAAATAACAGATGCTGGAGAGGATGTGGTGAAAAGGGAACACTTTTA
>NW_007253792.1:216436-229805 GCF_000164805.1 Carlito syrichta
AGCTGTAATCCCGCGCCTTTGGGAGGCTGAAGTGAGTGGATTGCCTGAGCCCGCGGGTTCGAGACCCGCCTGGGCAGCGAGACCTCACCTCTACAACAAATCAAAAAATTGAGCCGGGCGTGGTAGCGCATGCCTGTAATTCCGGCTACTTGGAAGGTTGAGGCGGAAGGATCGCCGGAGCCCGGCAGGTGGAGGCTGCGGTGGCCGGCAGCGGCCACTGCACTCCAGTCTGGGCGGCAGAGTGAGACTCCAACTCAAAAAAAAAAGAAAATGACTAACAGTACTGGGAAACTATGGCGGGGGGAGATGGGATTAACAGTAGCAAATATCTGTCTGGGAACGGGGAAACACCTCATATCAACAGGGTGCCTGAATGAAACGTAATTGTATACCTAACCCTTAACTGTATCCCACAACATCATAATAAAAAAAAGAAATTACTTCTAACTAATATTTTTTCCTTTAATTAAGCAGCCTGGTAGCCTCAAACTCATGATTATATTCCACAGCCTGCCTGCCTGCCTGCCTGCCATGGCAAAAGGCACGTATACAAAGCCTTTAGGCAAAAATCGGCTACTGCTCTGTGTCCCTTATTTAGAACTCACAGAGAAAGTCAGTGGTCACAGAAGACCTTGGGCTGATGTCTGGGGGTGGGGCGAGGAGATGGCTGAAAACACAACTTCCCGGAACTAAAAGTCCTCCTGTTGTAAAAAGGAGCAGTTAACTCAGAGCCTATACTACACAGCTTCTAAGGACTGTGCTATCTGTAAGCTGTGATGACTGCAGCCTCAAAACTTTAAAAATGGAAAGAAACAAAGGTCCCTCAGCTTTCCCTACCGCTCACTCGGAAACTCCCAAATCCTGGGCCATGCTGAGCTTCCTGAACATGTCCCGTACCTCTGTCTGAAATGCCCTCTCTGTCCTGGCCTTCTGGACTCCAGTGCAGCCTCCTGTGTGAAGCCATCATCTGCAGCCTCCTCAGGGCAGTTGAGGTCTTCTCCCAAGCTCCCACGGCGCTTCAAGAGGCCTAGTGCACTGCCCCATAATTCCTCTTCATGTCTTAACTCCCCCTGAAGACCACACGTGCCAAGACAAAGTTCATGATCTTAATCATCTCAGCATCCCTGGTGCCTGGCAGAGGCAACGACAGATGCTCAATAAACGTAGAACGAATGGGTGAGTCACAGAAGGAGCGATTACTATACAAAGTTGAGTCTCACTGCCTTCCTTCTGAGAAAATACACAATAAGGTGGAAGAACACACAGGGAATGTTGTTTAGTCCCAATAAAGTGATGGCGAGTCTCTGAATTCGGAGGGCTGGAAAAGACACTGAATCCCGCAGGGTCCTAGACGTGAGACAGAGGAGGGGTCCTCAGACCTTGAAGAAAGCCTCCCTTCCCACGAGGAACTTCAATCTTCGTGCCAAATTAACAACCCAAAGTTGCTGAGAAAATTAGACTCTTCTTCTGAATAATCTATTTGTGGGAGAAATGTGCTCCTGAAACAACTGTAAAGTACATGATATTTTTTTCCATTTACTTACAAGATTAAATTGAAAATTGGCTCCCATGAGGGATTCTTTTTAAACCACTCCTCTAAACCAAATAAAAAAGCACACAAGAATGTAGAAAACCTATTAAAATTTCCAATCGGAAGAAAAAAAAGACACCATTCTGATAACATCAGTACCACTGCCCAGAGGCAAAAAATAAAAATACACCATGAAAGCAGAGGCCTTTCCCATAAATACCTCACCATCTAGAGAGAAAAAAAAAAAACCAAAAACTCATCTCTGATTTCAAAGGGTGATGTCCATCCCAAAACAGAACCCCCATTGGGGTTTTCTATGCTACTTGGTGAATTATTTTCAACCAAACAAGTCCATACAGGTAAAATAGAGATTGAGCTAATCTAGCAATTAACACAGCTGCTCAGGGTTTAGGTTTAAATGCAATTTCCAGGAAATCACTTGCATTCGGACCATAAACTCTGCTCACTGTGGCTTATTTATATCTGCATCCTCATTAAAGCCAGGCTAATCCCCACATCCCGTTTACTACCTCGATATTGTATATCGGAGCTTTCTTCCCTCTGCCTTTCAGACACCAAAGGTCTTCAGTAAGCATCTCCATGGGCCCTCCCCATCCCCTCCTGCGCCATGAGCACTCCCGAGGGTGTGCTGTTAGCCGCCACACCATTCGGCACTCAACTAGACTTGGCCTTGGTTGTTCTTATTCACTCCACGTGTCACTCTTTTCTTTCTTTGCTTTTTTTTCTGTCGCCCAAGTTGGAGTGCAGTGGCACACTCACGGCCACACCAGCGGTGACCTGCTGGGGTCCAGCAATCCTTCTGCCTCAGCCTTCCGAGTAGCCAGAACCACAGGTGCAGGCTACCACGCCTGGCTAATTTTTCGTTTATTGTACAGACAAGGTCTCGCTAAGTTGCCTGGGCTGGTCTCGAACCTTCAGGCTCAGGCAGCCCACTCACCTCGGCCTCCTGGAGGGCTGGGCTGACAGGCTGAGCCACTGGTCCCGGCCGGTGTTACTCTTTTCTCCTCCGGTTTTGCGTCTCACATCCGGGCCTTCTGTAACCCCAGGGAGTCTCACAGAGTGCTGACGGCGGGTTCAGCAAATATGAATGGGCTCGCCACTGCCCAGAAGGAGACGCTCTCGTCAACAGGAGAGCTGTGGGCCGTTCTCACCAGGCACCGAAAGCAGGGTCGCGGGAGCCAGGCCGAGCACACGGGCCGACTCCATCACCTGCTGCCTGTAGCTGGAAGTGATGCCTCCAATCCGCTCAGCTCCTCTGCTCAGCTCCAAAGGGAAGGTCTCTGTGGCCTTCACAGCGAACGTCAGCGGCCGCTGTGACCCAGGGGCCAGGCCTGCTCTTTCCCCCCTTCTGCCAGGCAAGGACACACCAAAGGAGCCGCCCGTAAAGACAAGTCTTCACCAGAACGAATCCCCTGGGACCTTGATCTTAAACTTCCAGCCTCCAAAACAGCGAGAAATAAATTCCTATCGTTTGTAAATTACCAAACCTACGGCGTTTCGTGATGGCAGCCTGAATGGACGTTAGTATTCAACTGTTGCTGAATTCACATTGCTAGGGTAGAGCTATATCTATACAAAAATTTTTAAGCTCTCAGAAGACTAGACCCAGATAGTTGCTGTAAGTAATATTGGTTGACTTCTTTTTTTTTTTAGAGTTGGAGTCTCACTCCGTTGCCCAGGCTGGAGTGCAATGGCATGCTCACAGCCATCCCAGAGTCCACCTGCTGGGTTCAGGTGATCCTTCCACCTCAGTCTTCCACTATAGGAGTGCGCTACCACACCCGGCAAATTTTTTTATTTATTGGAGAGATGAGGTCTCATCAAGTTGCCCAGGCTGCTCTCAAACCTGTGGGCTCAGACCATTCCCTCACCTTGGCCTCCCAAAGTGCTGGAATGACAGGCTTGAGCCACCATGCCCAGCCCTTGTTGGCTTTCATGCATGAAAAGTCCATGCCCAACTCAGTGAAAGGTACTGTCTCTTAAGATAAGTCTACAATTGTGAGTCAAATCAACCAGTAGAGGCGGGACAATAAGCATGATGTGTGCTCTAGCATGACAGGTCCTGCCCTTTCTTGCCCCACTGTGCTCCAACTGCCACCTGGTCAGTGTGCTACTCTATGCAGTTGTGCATCTGCAAGATGCAGTGTGGAAGAGTCTGGAAGGCTCAGGCAGAACCCCATGCCTGCTGTTTTTATCACAGGAGAAGGCACGGGGCCTGTCTAGCAACCACGGGGGGCGTGTTCTGCTTTATCTGGAAACACAATGAATGCCAGCTAAATGTTGAAAAGCTCTGTCCTGGCTTTCCTACCTTACAGCAAGCCAACAGATGCCACATGTAAACCTTGTAATTAAGCTCTGACTATTCACCTGTGATGTCTATTCTGTTGCCCAAAGTGATAACTTTGGAAATAAAGGAAAAGCACAGAAACATTGAGCTAATAGGCATTCTACTTTGTGCTCCCCAACCCTTTCCCACCCACTGAGACTGGTTTCGTGGCAATTTTCTCCTAAACTGCCTGCTCTCACCCCACATGGTTTTGGCAACGCCAGAGCCTCCGTAGAAAAGAGTGAGGCTCAGACACGCAGACGCGCGTGTGGCCAAGCTCAGGGCTCCCATGGAATCCAGGCCTTGGGGCAGAAAGCCCAGGTGTCCGGTCAAAAGAGCCCCGGCAGTCACTGGGGACGAGGGCGGAGGGGATTCTAAAGGAAAATGCAGGTGAGAGCCACAGCCCCAAGGACAAAAATGCAACAGGGATGGCTTTAGAAAAACAAAGGAACTTCTCCAAAACACAAAAAAGTCGAAAGGGATTCTGTGTCTGTGATGAAGATTTCATGCCCAATTCTGGCTTGACCACCAGCCAGAGCTGGTTTTTCTCAAGGTTATCTGGAGGTAAACTGTGTCACCCCTCTCCTACCAAGACTTCAGAATTCTTTTCTTGGATTTCCCTAAATGTTTCCCTGAAAGGATGGCATTGGATAGAACATTTGCTTATTTTTCAAAGGAAAACATGGATATTTTTCCAAAAGTAAGCTTTCTCTGGAACTCTTCCCCCTGCTTTTTAAACAGATCCTCCCAGTCTTTCTTCTATGATAGATTCTGTTCTCTACAAATAAATGACATTACAGTCTTCCCGTGTTTATAATAGCTTCAAATTTCTAAAACAAAGGGAAGCATAATACCTTTGCTGATCAAATGAAATGAATGCCTGTGTCAAAGAAAGAGTACTGCATATGGTGGCCTGGAGGAAGCCCCAAGAGCTGGAAAGCAAGGCTGATGATGTCTGAGAGCTGAACCATAAATCAACACAGAGTGGGTTGGGGCACAGGGAAGCCAAGTCCTCTTGAGGACATGGGATGAGTCCTGGGCCAGCAAGACTCCAAGATAACCTGAGTGAGCAAGCTGACTGACCTAAAGTGGATTCAGTGGGAAAACAAAAGGAAAAGCTGTGCTACAGCAGAGCCCTCCCAGACACAGTCCCGAGGAAGGAACATCCCAGGCCACGGGTAGGGAATTCTAGTTCCTTGCTTGGGCTGTTTATAGGAGTTGTGATCATTCAAGCACTGGAGTCAAATGCCTTGGTCCCAGTTCTGGCTACTCATATACTAACTGTGACACCTCAAGTGACCCACCTCTCTGTGCCTCAGTCTCCTCTTCTACAAAGCGAGGCTAATAATCGGCCAGTCCATACGAACTTCTCAGCACTGAACCCAACACAGAGCATGGGCACTCAGCGGCTACTGCCACCACGGAGCTGGATTTATCGGGCCCTCACAGCCCGACGCCATTAAATGCTTGGATCATCCATCCATCCGCCTCGCCCTGCCTGACTTCTTCTCTCCAATAGCTTTTTTATTAACTGGTTTCCCTACCCCTTGTCACTGGGAGAAGAATACTGGGCCATGCTGTCAGAATAGCCCAGTCCACATGGCAGCTGTGACTTCGCATGGCATTGGGTATTTGGGAATTCCGGTATACAGGCCAGCCTCCTGCGAGGTCAGTAAATGCAAACCTGCAGGGCTCAGAAACGGAGGTAGTTCCACCGGGGCGAACGTTTCGAGAGGCCCTGGGCACCCAGCAAGCCCCACCCACCTCAGCATCCGCTTGACCTTTCAGCCGATCTCCTGCTGCATGCTGCCCCAGACAAGCAGGCCTTACCTGTGACATGCAGCTTTTCATCAGCGACCTCGGCCTTCAGGTAAATCCGCCCCCTCTTCTCTGTGTGATCCATCCCACAGAGGCTGGGGACATTTATCACACACTGCTTGTGAACATTCATATCGCAGGCTGTGAATCAAGAAAGCAAAGGGTAAGCTTGGGCATATGGGTTCTGTCACTTTCTCGGTGTTTTGGTGCTTGAGCTGAAGCGAAAATGAGTTGCCGCAACTCGATACTTTGCTATAATGTTTCTGGTGACATAAAGAACTGTTAGCAGATGTCCCTTACAGCACAGGCTTCATGTGAGTGACAATATCCTTAAAATACCCATACCATATTTGTTCAGTCTTAACCAAAGCAAAATACCTCAGCCTGAATTCTGTGACTGTTTCAAATGTTTTATTTAACAGTATACAAAATTCATACAGGTAAATGTGTAAAAAGCTCCGGCTAACTGATAGTTTATGTACACAGAGGCAAATAATATACACATTTTAAACAAAGGCTACTTTTTGCCAAAGAATTACTTCTGCCTTTCTGAGCTCACTGCTGAGAAAGTGAAAATCTGTGGGTTGAGTGGAGGAAATTAATACAATTTCCCTTTCCTCAGCTAACCCTGTATTTTCAAGAAGGTTTAGGTGCATTGCCTTTGTTTTCATTTTCCTTTGGTTTTTTTAAAAACAAAATAAAAACTTGCATTTGATATTTTAAACCTATCTTCAAATACTTAAATGTTAGTCCAAGTAAAACAAATTCATGCCTGGCACAATAGGCCATAAATTGCAACTGACAAGTGTGGGCAAGACAGGGGCGAGTAAAAGATGATCAGTCTTACTGCAGTGAACCAGGGGAGCCCCAGGAAGAGCCTTGTACACTGAGTCTAAACAGAAGTCTTGTGGGGGTCCTAGCTCTTGACCTGTACCTTGAGGCTTCCAGAAGGAGGGCAGCCATGAACCCTCACAAGCCCTTGCTGGGATGCTCTTGAGGCTGGCCCTGGACCTTCACCATGGAGATTTCCTATCTGTTGCACTTTTGAGGTTTAATTTCAATCTGGCAGGTAAACTGCAAAAAGCATCGCAATACTGCACACGTGTTAAGCTCACATGTTGAATGCAGGAGAGTGGACGCAGCGGGGAAAGCTCAAACTGTTGGCTCACACACATGGGCTCTGCCAGGCTTCTGATTCCAAAGCAGCCGCTCAAAATCCTATTCTTCGCTCAGTCACATCGAGGCTCTTGAAAGTTGTGCTGAGGGGTGGCGAGAAAAGATGGTGGCAGCGCCAGCCGGACTGTGTGAGTAAGTGAATGTGTGGACAAATTTGCACGTGTGTTTGTGTCTACGTGGGCATGTGAGTGGCTGACTGAGTGGGGACTTGGAAGCAAGCGGCCAAGGCGCTCCTGCTGAAGCGGCTGGCACCAGCGGCTGCTCTGCGCAGACCCTCGTGCCTCCCGGAGCATAGAAACTGAGCACCATTTTCTAAAAGTCAACAAAGCTCTGCCCGGGGAGAAGCTGTCGTGGGTGACAGCCATTGCCAGACTGCCCAACCACCTCAGCACCAGGCCAGATACTGGCAGCCAGGGCTGTGGAGGAAGCACTGTGAGGAAGCCGGAGGCAGAGTTCCCCTGGAGAGGACGAAACAGGTACCCAGCCACCATCCGGAAAACTGGTCAGGGAAGGGCTCCAGCTTGCTCACCTTGGAACAACAGATCTGCTCTCTGTGACCATGACCGGCAGGGTCAGCTGCGTGGGGTTGATAGTGACCCAGGGGGAACATCCTGAAGGCACACACTTCGGAGGGACAGGATGAGCGGGGTGTCTCGGGCCTCCCACCCCCACCCAGATCCAGCCACGGGACAGAGAGTGCAATCAGAAAAGGCTGCAGGAGACCCTCCAGAGATCAGCAGTGAGTCCTGGGCTGACACAGCCCCCTCCTCCACAGCAGTCTTCTGAATGTCAGACCCACACGGCCAGGGCATGGCGGAGAGGGGCAAGCCCAGGTGGTGCCTGAATGTCGGCCATGACAGGAGGGCTCTGCTCCAGGATAAGCCTGGCTGGGGCAACTGCCGCTAGCACCTGGGAAGGAGACACTCTCACACCTCCTCGCTGGAGGGGATCCCCCTGACTTTGCAAAAGCAGGAGGGAAAGACTGATGCTCTACCTACCCCACTGCCCCTTCCTTCCCCCAGGCCATGCACCAGGGAGACTGTGAAGGAGCCTACAGCCCTATAGGAGATGGCTTACCTGTGAGCAGCTGCGAGGAATACTTTCAGAACCTGCCACAGGAGGGTAGTTGGTGCCCAGAAATTCTTTTCAAATTCTTTTTGTTGTTGTTGTTCTTTGGTTTTGGGTGTGTGTGTGTGTGTGTGTGTGTGTGTGTGTGTGTGTGTTGTGAATGTGTATGTGAAGGTTTGATTTGCATTTCCCCGTTTTTTTCTGTTGTTGTTCTTTTGTTTCCGTTTGGTGTTGTGTGTGAATGTGTGTGTGAGGGTTCAATTTGCATTCTCTCCCTTTTTTCTTCTTCTTCCTCCTCTTTCATTTTTTGGTGTGTGTGTGTGTGTGTGTGTGTGTTTAGGTTTTCCTGTTTTTTGCTTTTTTTGTGTGTTTTCTATTCTGGTTTGTTTTGGTTTTTAGTTTCTTTTTGTCTTTTTTTGGTTTTTGATCTTGTTTTTGCTTTTGTTTTTCTGTGATCAATTTAATTTTTTATTATTTTGGTCTGTTCTATTTCATTCTACTTTTTTTTGTTCTCCGCGTGACTGTTACCTTATCTTGGACTCAGGGGGTACACACACATACCCACTGCATCATCATATAGAGTCATGATGGGGAATGGGTCTCAGGAGGCCCATACCATGCTCAGTAACATTGTAACTTGCAAGTAGTTTCTGAATCCTAGCTCCCCACCCTCCACCTTATTCAACTCTCAAAACTATAAGAAACAGTAAAGCTTCCCACATCCATCCCTGTTTCAAAACAGAACAAATTCAGAGGCTCTGATCAGGGCAGATTAGAGGGCTGAAAAAACAACAGAAGTAAAAGTCCCACCCACTACCAGTGAATAATGGAATTAAAGAGAAAAGAAAGAGTTCTGTCACAAATGAGGAAAAAATCAGTGGAAGAACACAGGTAATTCCCAGAGTACCAAAGAAGCAACACCCGAAAAATTGGACCTCAGAACCCAAACAATGGGAACAGGGATTAAGAAATGGATGGAAAGTGTGAATAAGACTCAAGAAAGAGCAGATGCAATATTGAAAGAAGTTGTAACAGAGATTTAGGCCATAAAAACTTCATCCAGGAAATAAATAATAAGATGACAAGCATGGCAAGCAGAATCAACTAAGCAGAAGAATCTCAGAGCTTGAAGACCAAAACATGGAATTAGCCCACTCTGTTAAAAACATAGAAAGAAAACTTAAAAAGAAAGCCCAAACTTACACCTGGTTGGTATCCCAGAAGAAGAAAGGGAAACAAAGAACACCTTGGAAGCAAGTATTCCAGAAGGTTATCGAAGAAAACTTTCCCCATCTAAACACAAGAGATTCAGAGAACCCACCCACAAGACATCAAATGAAAAGACCAATCCCTAGATAAGGAATCATTCATCTATACAAAGTATAAAAGAAAAAATTCTAAAGGCAGCAAGAGAGAAAGGCTGGACTACCTAACTGGGAAAAACTAATCAGAATAGCAGCAGATTTGTCAGCAGAAACGCTATAAGCTAAAAGGGACTGGAGTCCAATTTTCAAAGTCCTCAAAGATAAAAATTTCAACCAAGAATATCCTACCCAGTCAAACTCAGCTTCATCAGCAATGGAGAATTAGAATCCTTCCCAGACATCCAGTCCCTAAAAGATTACACTGCTTCCAGACCAGGTCTACAGGAGATGCCCTAGAAGGTAAAAAGAGGAGGGGGGAGGAGGAGGGGAGGAGGGGGAGGAAGAGGAAAGAACAACCATGTGCATCCCAAGAATGGAAGAAAACATAAAATCACACAGCACATGTCACAACTGCAAAATTGAAAACACACACACACACCAACCTAAAAGTTAAAAGAAAAGAAAACAGCCTCATAAGAGCCTCATGACAAGGATAAACTCTTACATTTCAATAATTAGCCTGAATGTCAATGGATTAAATACATCACCGAAAAGACACAGAATGGCAAACTGGATTAAAAACAAACACAAAAAAATAGGACCCAACAATATGCTGCCTCCAGGAAACATCCCACTACAAAGGACACCCAAAGACTCAAAGTTAAAGGATGGAAAACAAATGTTCAGGTAAATAGAAAACAAAAGAGGGCAGGAGTCACAATTTTAATAACAGACCAAACAACCTTCAAGCTATCAAAAATTATAAAAGATAAGGAAGGACATTACATAATGACAAAAGGTTCAATCCATCAACAAGAGATATCCATCCTAAATATATATGTACCCAGCACAGGGAAATGTGGATTTATAAAGTAACTAAGTAAACTAAAAAAGGGTATTGACTCTAACACTATCATAACTGAGGACTTAAATACCACACTAATAACCATAGATAGATCATCAAGGCAAAAACAAAAAAACAAACAATGAAGAGATCCAGAACTTTAACTTGATGCTTGACCAAATAGACTTAATAGATACCTACAGAACACTCTAACCAACAACCACGGAATATACATTCTACTCATCACCACATGGAACATACTCCAAGATTGAACACATCCTCAGCCATAAGTTGAGCATAAACAAATTCCATAAGATCAAAATATTACCATGCGCCTTCTCAGAACACAGTGGAATAAAAATAAATGTCAACACCAAAAAGATACCCCCCATATCCACAAATACATAAACACTAAACAGCAAAATGCTGAACAACTCCTAGGTCAACACAGAAATCAAAATAGAAATCAAAATATTCTTGGAAACAAATGAAAACAAAGACACATCTTACCAAAACCTCTGGGATGCCATGAAAACAGTACTAAGAGGGAAATTTATATCTCTATGAACACACACATTAACCAAGTAGAAAGATCACAAGTCAACAGCCTAACAAATCACCTAAGGGAACTGGAAAGACAAGACCACCAAAATCCTAACTTCAGCAGAAGAAGCCAGACCACCACTGTAAAAGCCCAAATAAGAGACACAGAGGGCAAAAATATCATAGAGGAGGAGGAGGAGGAGGAAAGAACAACCATGCGCTTCCCAAGAATGGAGGAAAACATAAAATCACACAACACATGTCACAACTGCAAAATTGAAAACACACACACACACCAACCTAAAAGTTAAAAGCCTCATAAGAGCCTCATGACAAGGATAAACTCTTTGAATGGATAAACAAGATTGATGGACCCCTAGCCAGACTGACCAAGAAAAGGAGACAAAAAGCCCAAATAAACACAAACAGAAACAGAAAAGATCAAGTTGCAACTAACCCCAAAGAAATACAAAAGATTATCACAGATCGCTATGCACATCTATATGGAAACATATTTGCAAACTTAAATGAAATGAAATGAAATGTGTGTCTGATATCACACCATCTTCCAAGGTTGAAATAAGAAGAAAGAGAAACCCTAAATAGACCAATAACAACCCAGGAAATTGATTCTGTCATAAGAAAATTACCTACCAAAAAATAAATAAATAAAAAAGCCCTAGACCAGACAGCTTTCCAGCAGAATTCAACAAAACACACAAGGAAGAGCTGATACCAATCTACTGAAAGTATTCTAGACAATCAAGAAAGATGGAATGCTCTCTAACTCATTTTATGAAGCTAATATCATACTGATTTCCAAGCCAGGCAAAGACCCAACAAAGAAAGAGAACTAAAGGCCAATATTCCTGATGAACATAGATGCAAAAATTCTCAACTAGATTGATTCTAGCACATCAAATCCAACAACACATCTTAAAAATTATCCACCATGACCAAGTAGGCTTTATCCCTGGGATGCAGGGCTGGTTCAACATCTGCAAGACCATAAATGCAATTAAATACATCAACAGATGTAAAAACAAGAACCACATTATTATATTATTAGACTCAGAAAAGACTTTCAATGAAACCCAGCATCGATTCTTGATAACAACCCTTGAACACCTAGGTATAAAAGGAACATACCTCAAATAGTAAAAACCATCTACAATAAGCCCATGGCTAATATATTACTAAATTGACAGAAATTAGAAGCATTTCCCCCTGAAAACCAGAACAACACAAGGCTGCTCACTCTCATTCCTTCAGTTCAACATAGTGTTGGAAGTCCTAGCTAGAGCAATCAGAAAAGATAAGGATATCAGGGGTATCCAAATAGGAAGAGAGGAAGTTAAGCGATCCCTCTTTACTGACAATATGACAGATTCCCAAAGGAATCTGTCAAAAACTTCCTTGGACTGATAAAGGACTTTGGCACATTCTTAGGGTATAAAATCAATGTGCAAAAGACAGTTGCATTTTTATACAACCAATAACAAACAGGAAGAGAACCAAATAAAAAGTACAATCCCATTCACAATACCCCCCCACACACAAAAATTGAAATATCTTGGCATCTTCCTGACCAGAGAAGTGAAAGACCTTTACAACAAAAAATTACAAAAAACAATGCTCAAAGGAATCAAAGAGAACAAACAAATGGAAAAATATTCCATGCCCATGGACTGGAAGAATCAACATTGTTAAGATGTCCATCCTACCAAATGCAATCTACAGACTCAACGCACTACCCATTAAATTACCATCATCATTCTTAGACCTGGAAACAACAATACAGAAATTCATACGGAAACAAAAACGACCACAAATAGCCAAAATAATCCTCAGCAAAAGAAACAAAGTGGAAGGTATCACACTTACAGACTTGAAACTTTATTATAAGGTTACAATAATCTAAACAGCCTGGTATTGGTACAAGATACGAACCAATGGAACACAATAGAGATTCTGGAAGCAAAATCTCAACTTCTCAACCAACTCATCCTCAAGAAAGCCTCCAACAACAACTGGGGAGAGGAAAACCTATTCAGTAAATGGTGCTAGGAAAACTAGCTGACCACATGCAGAGTAATGAAACAGGATACCTACCTATCACCATACACAAAATTCAACTCTAAATGGATCAAAGACCTAAATGTAAAACCTCAAACTGTAAGAACCTTAGAAAATGCAGGAGACACACGTATGGAAATTGGAACTGGCAAACAGTTCCTGATCAAAACCCCAAATGCCCATGCCATAAGAGATAGGATAGACAAGCAGGACCTCATCAAACTGAAAAGCTTCTGCAAAGCCAAAAAAAAACCATCAAGAGAGCAGGGAGACAGCACACAGAATGGGAAAAAATATTTGCCAACTGTATATCTGACAAAGGCCTAACATCTAGGATCTTCAAGAAACTCAAACGCGCAAAAAGGAAAAAAAAAAAAAAGCCCCATTAAAAATGGGCAAAAGAAGCCGGGCTCGGTGGCTCAGTCTGTAATCCCCGGCCTTTGGGAGGCTAAGGTGAGTGGATTGCCTGAGCCCGCAGGTTCGAGACCCGCCTGGGCAGCGAGACCTCATCTCTACAATAAATCAAAAAATCAGCTGGGCATGGTGCGCATGCCTGTAATTCTGGCTACTTGGAAGGCTGAGGTGGAAGGATCACCGGAGCG
>NW_007253792.1:229936-395273 GCF_000164805.1 Carlito syrichta
ATGTTTATTGCAGCATTATTCACAATAGCAAAAACATGGAACCAACCATGCTGCCCACTGAAAGTGGACTGGATTTTTTTAAATGTGGTACATATGTACAATGGAATATTATGCAGCCATAAAGAAGGACAAACTTATGGTCTTCACAGCAGCTTGGATGGATTTGGACATCACAGAAATGAAGAACTGAGTACCACATGTTCTCACTCATAAGTGGATCCTGAACACCTACCACCACACTACCAGAAAGGGACTGGCAGCAGGATACTGCCAGAGGAGGGGAGGGGGCACGTAACATCAGTAAGGATGCCTGACCCTAAGCCAGGGGAAACGAGGTCCAGTGGGGCACCCACAACTTTACCTGCACCTAAATCACTTATGTAGGCACTCCTGACTTGTCTCCCACAACTTTAAAATAAAATAAAATAAAAAACAAGAAAAAAAGTGAATTCAAAAAAAGGTTTAAAATTCAACAAGCAGGCCAGGCACAATGGCTCAGGCCCGTAATCCCAGCACTTTGGGAGGCCGAGGCTGGAGGAGTACTTGAGCCCAAGAGTTCATGACCAGCGTAAGCAACATAGTGAGACCCTGTCTCTACAAAAACTTAAAAAATTAGCCAGGTGTGGTCGGTCCACACCTGCAGTCTCAGAAAAGAAAAAAAAAAAGAAAAGTATGCCATGGAGATCACTTGTGCTACCCAGTCTCACCTTTCGGTTCCTTGGCAGAATTTGCAATTTAAAGGAGCTACACGCCAGAGCCTCTGGAAAGCAGGTGGGCATCATGGGGCATGGGAGGTGGAAATGCACGGGGCTGTGTCCCTCTCGGCTCCACCACTGACTGGCTTTGTGTTTTGGAAAGCTCATTTGCTCTCTCTGACTTCCCTCTCCAGTCTACAAAGAGGCCACCTGCACAGTGGCTGTTGACTCCTTCCACTCCAAGCAGTTCACATGGAGGCCTGGGAGCCCCCAAACGCAGGGGAACAGGGGAGGCTTCCCTGCAGAAGGGCCTGGGGTCCCAGGGCCCATCTGCTCATTTTCTTCCTTCTTCTAGGAAGGAGCACAGGCAGCAGCCCCAGAAGCCCTAGGGCTCCAAGGAACAGAGTTTAAAGCAAAACAGAAGAAAAAAGCGCTGTTCCAAGTCAGTGGTTCTCAAAATTTTTTACTAATGGAACTCTTTTTTCAAATGAAATCTAAAGCAGAACTCTAATATCTAAACCAGATGTGTGTTATTTTACTAGGATAAACTTAGTCAATAAATTTAAATTTATGCCATTTATTCATTATAAAGACATTAAATGATCACCGATAGAGCCCTCTGATCCAAACAAAACCCTGAAAGCAGCTGCCGGGGGCGCCATTGAATGTCTCAATCTAGCCTCCACGTCCCATTTATTTCTAGATTTTCTTAAAGCTGTACAGCATCCACAAACCCTGCTTCATACAGAAAAGTAAATACAAGCAGGAACAGTGTTTAGTGGCACACTTCACAATCCCAGCAAAATCTTGAGTTAAGTGGATGCGGAAGGAGAAACCTGAATCCAAGTTCTCCCCGCCAGTGAAGCTGGCAGTATGAGCTCCCCCACATCAGTGGACTACGTAACACATCTGAGTGCTTGTTTTTGTTCCAAGTTTTGAAATAGCTCAAATGTGTTTGCCAATGCACTTAAACTAGCACTTGCAGAACCCCTGAAAGCCATGTCTCTGGAATCTTGGAGTCTCTTGAAGCACAGAAGGCCACAGGTCTGGAGGATAACAGAGGTGTTGTCTAGGTGCACAACTTTGTAAGGTGAAGAATCCCTTTGGTCCGAGAAGCTCGCCATCTCCTCTACATGTGCATTTTAAGATATTGTTTGCGCCATGTAGGATACAAATATCAAGCTTTTTGCTATCATAATAGAAATTAACAAATGATGATATGCTGAAATTCCCACAATGCTTCCCCACCCATTAGAAAAATGGGCTCAGTAATTTACCATTCATGTCCTAAAACAAAATAAAACAAAAAACAAAAGAAACAGATAGCCTGGGGAGTCTCATACTTTAAGAATGATGAAAGTAAAGAGTTTTAAAGTAGGTTTTCTTGACAGAGACACACACAGAACAGAAAAGGAGGGCAAGCAAGAGCTGCTGTCTTCCCTGTCAGGGGTCCTTGGTGAACACCAGGAGGGCACTGATAGACACTGGGCGTGTCCACACATGCGCAGGGTGAGGGGACGGAAGCCAGATGCTCTCCTGGTTTTTATGTTCATTTTGACTTAAGTTTTAAGGAGAGCCTGCTGGATTTTTCCACAGTCCACCCACTAATTAAAGACATAAGATGATAATGACTACGGTTGCTTAGCCTTATTTTGAAGCCTAACCAAATGTGGAATCTGGAGGTGGGGCACCTTATGTGGGGTTTGACTAGGCTGCATTTTACAGTGATTGAGGATTTCTAACACTAAAAAAAAAAGAGAAAGCACCCAACTTCATTTGCAAACTGAGTGTTTTTTCTTTTTTTTTTCTTTTGGTTCATAATTAGGCAATTAAGAATCTTAATAGACCAGAACTTCGACAGTGGAAGATTCTACTCGTTTATGGTCTGGTATATATCTGAAGCAATTCTCCCTGGAGAGGAGCTGGTGTTGGACAGTCACGAGCCTGCAGCACCCAGTAAAGCCTGGGCATGAGTGGCAGAGCCCCACCAGGAACTGGAAAAGAAAACTTACTTACTGTCACATTTCATCCCTTGATGGATGAGTCCATACAGCAGGGACCCACAGTGATCACAGAAGGTAGGGCTTCCGTAAGTGTGGATCTTGAACTTGTGCTTGCTCCTGGGATCCTGGGGGGAGAAGAAGCACAGTGCTCATTCCGGGACTGAAAGGGCCACAGGTCTGGATTCAGCTAGACTCGGGGCCTGACCACTTCCCTCCCCGATGTCAAAGTCTGATGGCGTCAGACAGTGTGCTGTTCTCAGGAGTCACACAACAAGTGGTGGTGACTTAGTCACATCATTTTTAAGGTAACAAATACCTCTGTTTCTTCTTTTTACGGGGTGTAATTTGCACATACCAGGCAGGGTTTCCACCAAACCTGTCACTTCTGGACCGATAGTCACCATAGCCTTTTGGGGCACAGTGCTTTAGACAACTTGGTATCTCCATCTCCCCAGTGCCTAGGCCGGGACACAGAATAGGCACAAAATCAGGGTGTGTTTGTGAAGCTGAACGAACGACCCTGAATCTGGATCATTCAGGAGATCTCCCCTTGGGCAAGGTTTTCAGACTAACAGGCACTTTTCCTATTCCCATACTATGCTTTTGCGTGGGGAAACTCCAGTGTGGTCAGATAGAAACCTGAAAGGCACTGACACTGTCCTTCTCAGAGCCACACTGCAGCACGCCTTGTCTAGCCACCATCCAGCGTATTGACGGTATAACTAGAAATTTTTTTTTCAGGTAAAGTTTTTGTTCCTCCACTCACAGACAGATTATGGTTAGAGAAGTAAAAATGATACACAGCAGACCATCGGGATGAAAGAGCAGACTCAAGTTACCGCTTGGTTCAGATCCCAGCTCTGCGACTTCCCAGAAGCATGACCCTGGACACACTATGTGTCCTTTCTACCTCATCTGCAAATGAGACTTAACAGCACCTGTCCACACATAAGTGGTTCTCAAGGATACAATCCTTGCAAATGCTTAGAAGAGTGCCTTACGCAGGGCAGGTGTTGCGCAGACAGCAGGTACGCCCCTCTGCCCTGGTGACTCTGCGTGTGAACTCTTCAATGTAGAGGACTGAGTGCAAAGATCTTCACATTCTTTCTGAACTACAAAACAATCCATACTCAACATGTACGTGTCAGAACCCCTCCAATTAAATTCTTCCTCCCAAATCACTCTTTGTGGCCTGGGTAGCTGCAAAGACAGAGTTGTCATCAACTGTGCTGGGGAAGATTTCGGAGAAGCAGAGCTTGGGGAAGGGAGAGAGATCCAGAGTTCTGGGCTAGACACATCAAGCCTGAGTTGCCCTTTTTCCAGTGGTTTGCAAATGCAAAAAGACACAAAAGGGATATTCTTAGTGCTGACATTCTAAGGATTTGGGTGCTGGCAATTTATGGGAATCCCAAAGGAGATTCTGATTACATACGTTAATTCACCCTCTAACTGACCTTGAACCCTACAACCTAAGCCACAAACATATATGCCAATGAGCTTATTATAATTACCTTTTATAAAGGCATAGATTTATAAAGGCATAGATTCCCTTTCAGGCATGAGAGAAGCATGAAGAATAATAAACCAAGCAATCGTGTGTATACCACCCAGATGTGGCAAAATGGGTGTTTCTCCCTATTTGTCACCACATGGTTACTATCCTCATTTCAAAGAGATGCTAAGGACCTTCCCAAAGTTACATGGTTGGTGGATGTCAGATCTGGGATTTTTAAGATACAAAACATTCCAAAAACTTTTGCATGTCATTTCTGCACGGGGCCATGCCAATCACCTCTGTATTGTTCCAAATTTTGTGTATGTGCTGGTGAACAGGGCTCAGACCTACGATTTGACCCTCATTTGGGTCCCATCCCAAGAGCTTTCAGAGATCTACCCAGAGTAGGCATCTGACTCTTAACAGTTTTAAAAAATGTTCACATTTGCAATATAATTTTTCTGGAAACAAGTCCACCACCTGTTTTTACATATATATATATTTTAGTCGGAGTCTCAGTCCGTCGCCCAAGCTGAAGTGCAGTAGCACGCTCCCGGCCACCGCAGCCTCGACCTGCTGGGCTCAGGCAACCCTTCCGCCTCAGCCTTCCAAATAGCCAGAACTACAGGTATGCATTACCACGCCCAGGTAGTATTTTGATTTGTTGTAGAGACAGGTCTCGCCAAGTTGCCCATTCTGGTCTTGAAACCCTGAACTCAGGCAACCCTCTTACCTCCGCCTCCCAAAGTGCTGGGATTACAGGCTTGAGCCACCGCGCCTGGCCTATTTATAAATAACATTTTATTGGAACTCAGGCATATTCACTTATTTACGTATTTTCTTTAGCTACAAGGGCACAGCTGAGTCATTGTGACAGAGATTGTGTGGACCACAAAGCCTAAAATATTTGCTGTGAGTATGGTCCCTACATGGCATCACCTGCAACTTGCTAGAAATACAAATTCCTCAGCCCTCTCCCAGACCAGCTGAATCAGAACCCCGGGGTGGGGCCCCAAGGGCTGTGTCCCAGCAGGCCCCGGAGAGGATGCTAATGCTGGCATGCATCCTGAACACAGAGAGCAGCTGCTTTGGAAAGTCACTGCACAGACACTCTGTAAGCACCTCCAAGGTGCGGGATGAACGCACGTGCAGACGAGGGACAATATTTATGAGGCCAGTTACTAGTTTATCCCTTAACCGCCTTTTTCAGGGCATGAAAAATCAATGCCTTTTTTGAGCGGATACCTTTCCTAGCAAGTAGTAGCTGTGAAAAAGGTCTGAAGTACGGCCCTAGACTTCCACCATTAAAGGAACCTACTGACTTCCTCAGTATCCTCAGTATCCCAGCATGTTGAGGGAGCGGCTGACGCCAGCACCAATTAAAAGTGCCCGTGTCGACAGGAAAGGCTGTGTCCTGCAATGTGGAGGGCAAAGAAGATGCCAGGGGAAATGAATCAACCAGTGTTCCCTGCAGAAATGAGACACCAACAACTGGCACTAAATAAATAAAAAAACGGCAGCTCACTCAGAGCCCTCAGGAGCGCGCACATGCCAGGCAGCCCCGAGGTGGCTGTCATGCCAGTTGGTTGTGACATAGATCTCTCTTGACGTGGCACACAAGCAACTCGCTTCACTTTTCAGGAAAACCTGTCCTGCTCATCCAACAGCCATCTGGCGTCTTCAGGCTCTAGCCATGTGGAGGTGTAGGAAGACAGGAAACCATCACTTCCACCCCCTGCATGAGTCTGGAGTACCACCAAGTCCTGGAGTCATCACATCCAAAATTCCACGTGTGGCCAAGGATCCTGCCTATGAGTTACAACCAAGACAACAGCAATGATAATGTCACCACCTGTCTGTGGATCAGCAGTGTGTGCAGATGCTTCACAACGAATAAGACTTCGGTTTAGAGCAAGAGACTGCCCTATAAAAAGAGCACTCGCCAGGATCCTGGGGGCCTGCATTCTAACCCCAGTCCTGACACAAACTCTGTGACCTTGGAAAAGTCAGGTCACTTACTTAGGCAGCAGAAATAAAACCAGTCTGCCTGTGCCCTGGGCTGAGGGTGAGGTTCAGCTCAGGCGACATATGAGAAAGGCTTTGCAACCTGAAGACCCCTAGACAAACACGAGTTTAGTATTATTATATTAGCCTCAAGAGGCTATTTCCCGGTGTCCAAGGCTCCCCAAAACACTTCAGTGTCTGGGGCTTGGGTGGGAAGAAGCAGCACAGCCAGTCAACTGCAGCCCTCCCAGGAGGCCAGAGCAGCGGCCACGCTGGCAGAAGGCAGGGGACTCCACGCCGATTCTGAGGTCCTGTCCCCTGCACCCCATGCCTGGGCTTTCCAAGACCATCCGCAAATGCTCTGTCGTTTTGTGACAACGTCTGCCAGTTTGAACCACTTCATGCGTCGTTTCGACCATATGGACCACCCCATCTCTCACACCACAGAACGGAATGCAGGAGCATGAGGTCTCCAGTCTGATTAAGAGACCGCAACGCTGGTGACTCGTGATGATTTCCGGGGAACAACGTGTCCCCAAAGCTCCCCGGCTCTCTGGGTTTCTATCAAGAGCCACTAAACAGCGATGCATTTTACTTCCCTGGGCCCTGATTTCCTCATGTGAAACCTGAAGGCATTGGTTTGAATCAGCATTTTTAAAATGTATTTCAAGCCAGGTGCAGCGGCTCACATTCACAATCCCAGCAATTGGGAGGCCGAGGCAGGAGGACTGCTTGAGCCCAGGAGTTGGAGACCAGCCTGGGCAGCAGAGCAAGACCTCATCTCTACCAAAAAGAAAAAATTAAAAATAAAAAAATTAGCCAGGTGCGGTGACACATGCCTATAGTTCCTGCTACTCAGGAGGTTGAGGTGGAAGGTGGAGCCCAGGAGACCACAGCTGCAATGAGCTATGATTGTGCCACTGCACTCCAACCTGGGTGACAGAGTGAGACCCTGAAAAAAGGTGTTTCACAGAGCCCTATGGTTGTCAGGAGGGGCCTGGTCTGCTGAGGAAGGCTGAAGAGGGAGGCCATAGCTAAAATTAAAGTTGAAAACAACTGGACTAGATCATCTATTCAATTCCACCTTGCTTAAAAACAAAAACAAAGCCCAACTTTTTCACTTGAAATAATTTAAGATTCACAAAACTTCACGAAGATAGTACACACTGTTCCAGCTTCTTCATCCAGCTTCCCTGGTGATGACATCTTATATAACCATGTGCATTTTCAGAACCAGTGCTATGTCAACACTGGCTAAACTACACACTTCAGGGTGTCACCAGACTTGCATGCATAACTTCAAAGTAAGTATTTCTATTGTACAACTTCTGAGTTAAATATACTGTTTACTGAGTGGGGATACACTGATATTAGCTGGCTAAACACCAATGACTCGAAGAGAACACACCAAACGGGCATCTGTCACTTCTTCACTGAATAGATAATCCACTGGATCTCCTGTGTAGGGGCCGTGGGAGGATGCCTCCAAGATTTATCTGAAAAGTAGGATTAGGATGCTTTCCTGTAAGGGAAACACGCACTGTTGCAAAACGTTTCTGACTGGTTTTTCAAAACAATGTCATTTCAAGTCACGGGCTGACTGAGAGCTCATCCAAAGTATGGTGCAGCCTGGGCCATGGGACCTGACGGGGTGAGGCATGGCACTTCATGCAAAGAGAGACAGGCTGAGTCACGCAGTACCATGTGGCCCACACTGGTCCCAGTGCCCTGAGGGCAGAGTCCTGACTCCTGGGCTGTGTGGCCAGGAGCTGTGGAGAGGAGCTGGGCCATGGAGGAGGGGCTGACTCGCAGGGTCCTCTGTCCTGGCCACAGGTTCTGAGAAGCCTTGGGATTTTTTATCAAGTCTATAAACCCTGATATCCGATTCTTCCTTGGGGTGAGCCCCAGGTGGCACCCCGGCATCTCTCATTGGTGTCTTCTCTGTGGCTGTTTCCTCCAGCTGCCATAACCACCTCAGGCCAAGACTCCACCTGCTGAAACACCTAAGAAGTCAATATCAGAGGCTGCTTCTTCCCCCAGGAAGTCTTTTCAGATGTCAGTACCAGATACAATTTTTCTCCTTCATCTGACCTTCCAGAGCATTTTATTTTTGTCATTTGTGTGGTACTTTTACCAAATTTGCCACTTAATGATAATTATCATTCTGTCCACCTCCCTTTCATCGTTTCATCATTTGTGTCTCTTACACAGAGACACAAATGCATTAGAGAACAGAGAAGGAACAGAGGTCTAAAGGTCCAAAGGACATGGTGCTGTTCTGAATTACCAACTGCACCAGAACCAAAGATAAACACTGAATTAAGTTTTAAGTATTAACTTTACCTCTGAGCTTCCTGGAAACCAAAGCAAAAAGGGGAAAGAGACATTAATAGGTTCCTCTAGAACTGCAAAGCTACCTAAATGCAGAAGTCTGTCTTGGTGTCCTCTGATATCATCTTGTCTCATATGTGGTAGACCTATAACATGTGTGTATGAAAGCAACTACTAAATCCTTAACAAAGCAGACTTTTGGCTGGGCTCAATGGCTCAGTCTGTCATCCCAGTACTTTGGGAGACTGAGGCGAGTGGATTGCCTGAGCCTGTAGGTTCGAGACCAGCCCGAGCAGCTTGACAAGACCTCGTCTCTGCAATATATCAAAAATTAGCTGGGCATGGTAGCACGCACCTGTAGTTCTAGCTACTTGGAAGGCTGAGGCAGAAGAATCACCAGAGCCCAGTAGTTTGATGCTGGAGTGGCTGTGAGTGTGCATGTCACTGCACTCCAGCCTGAGCAACAGAGTGAGACTCCAACTCAAAAAAAAAAAAAAAAGCAGACCTTTATTACTGTGCACTTGAGGGTTCTAGATTAAGTTATCCCACACATGAGTTATGGCAAGTTTAGTCACACTAAGTGCCACGAAGAAAAGGTTGGTGTATATGAAGTCTTCACTACTGCCAAGTCAATATCATCTTCCTTTTGAGTGAAATACGTATAAACCTTCTTTTATACTTCTCCAGGCCCTGAAAGCCTCTCATTAAGGGGAGTGTAAAACCTGCTGTCATATGTCACAAGCCTGACATTTCATGATAATGAAAGGAGGAAACACGCAGCTCAGACAAGTGGTTGGGGAAACATGAAGGCTTGGAGTAAGTCACTTTTCACAGGCACAAATGAAGTCTAACTCACACTCTAAATCTAGGTTGCTTAGAAAAAAGACAACACATGAAAAATCCAAGTTCTATGGAAAGCATCTGCGGCCTGTTTCTCATTTCTTGGTTTTCTAACAGAGCAACTTAATTGGCCGTCCTTGGAAACATTTCTCAATGCCTCTACTAGGACTTTGCAAAGCCCTTCTTTCTCATCACCACCACCACCACCATCGTGTTGCAGTTTGTTAAAGCAGACCCATGGATCTACGCTGCACAGAGTTCTGATGCTGACTAGGCTGAAATTTCCTTAGATGAATTCTTGTTGTGTTAGCAATAATCATCTGGAAGGCATATTCTAGGTAAGCCATCACAGTCATCAAGGATGGAGACAAATCTAGCAATATGCAGGCTGAACCCTCTACGGGAGTTAACGTTCCCTGCACACCAGGAAGCAGGCAGCCAATGATACTCTGGGGATGAGGATGCCTATACTTGAACAGACATCACTTCACAGGGCCCTTTAATGTGATGAGTAAAATAATGGCAGTGTTTTGGCTAGAGGTCATCCTGGCTTGAATTTTCTACCCATATTTGACTATCTCCGAAATTCCCCACAAGTTTCTCTCACAGGATCAAAATGTCTGTTATCGGGGGCTGGGGCTCAGGTTTTAAGAATTTCCGGAAAAGACTGCTCCGACAAATGCAACAGTAGGGTACAACTTCTGCAAAAGGTCAGAGGAGTATAGCCCCTCCAAACTGCTCTCTCTAAATACCAAGGAAAAGCCTCTGTCTGGGACATGTCCCCAGGCTTGGGTCTAAACGCCACCCCAAGCTGCCTACAGGAGAAACACCAAAACCACTGCTCCAAGAGTAAGGTTAGTGTAAATACTGTGATCTTAAATTTCTTGGGAAGTAGTTTGCTTTTTTAACTCTATGATCTTAAAAATTGCCTATTTCAATTAGTTGTTGTTGTTGTTAAAATGAGAGTATTTCCAAATCCAGGCCTTACGATCAGGATGATTTTGTGTAACTTGGGTGTCACCGTAATTGTTACATTGTATATCATGTGCTGAGCAAGGAGTCCACTGCCCCTTGAGCTGTGGAATCTACCTGGACTACCCTTTGTCCTTTTGTCTGGGCTCAGGAGTGCACTTTGTTTTTGAGCAACTGGTCTTGCTGAATGTAGTCTGTTCAAAGAAAGAGTAAAGGACTTCCTTTTCTGGTGATAGCAATTCATGTTGATCTGAAATGTAACCCCAGTTTATTCTGACGAATAACATTCATCTTAACAGTTGGACTTCACTTGTCAACCGAGGCTTTGAAGGAGACTTTAGGATTCTTAGGAGTCCTTTGCCCAGCTATGCAAGATGCTGTAATCGTTAAATGTGGAGCAAAAAACTCTTTAAAAATATTCTAAATAAATCTCCACAAGTAAGGCAATGGCTAAAAAAGCTGTAATACACATATACTATGGAATACTACATAGCAGTTAAATCAAATGAGCTAGATTACTCTGTAACAACATGGACAGATCTCCAAGATATACTGTCTAATGAAACCAGGAAGTCATGCAATGAAACATAAAATATAATGGCATTTATGGAAAAATAGAAACAAAAATGTGTCTCCCTCCCCCAAACAGTAATATAGTTATTTTTCCAGAATGATAAATAAGTAGATGCCTCTGTGGAAGTGTGGAGACAGACTACGTTCATCTTGAACACCTTTCCATATCATCAAATGTAACTAGGTTCAGAAATGAAAGTGAAAGGATACTTTTAACATTATCCGAAAAGATTTAGGTTAAAAATGTAATCCAGGCATTATCTATGTAATTCAAATTGCCATGAAGCCCAGCTGAATGCACTGATAATATGCTGGCTGGTTTGTGAAATGCCATTAGAGGGGGAACCTATGCATGTCATAGGGCCCGGGGCAGAGCACAGTGTCTGATCCCAATGGGCTTTATCTGCAGTCTCTAGCATCTGCTGAGAAGAATGTATCCATACGTGAGCACTGTGAAGATATCTGGTACCACCAGCCACAACGCAACTTAACTCTCAATTGACAGCTATATTACATCCAGCATCTTCCTACTTTGTAATACGTTGTATATGTTGTCACCATCCCAAGACACTGATTTATGTCAAGTTTTTGTCTCATCTGTCATAGCTTCTACATTAAAAAAAACTTTTGATAGTTTAACATGAAATTCCAATATTAAAATAACATAAGCCAGGCACGGTGGCACACACCTGCAGTCCAAGCTTCTCGGGAGATATAAGGGTCACTTGACCTGAGGAGTTCGAGGTTGCAGCACACTATGATCACACCTATGAACAGCCACTGCACTCCAGCCTGCATAACATAGCAAGACCCTGTCTCTAAAAAATGATGATAATAAAAATAAGAGATCTAAAATAAGCAAATATTCAAATACAAAGCCTAAATGTCAGGCTATTTCCTAGGTACCTATCAATTTCCGTATTTTGCGATACGCCCACAGTAAGCAAGACTCTAGGTGTGGCTCAGGTCCTGTTTCACTTGGGAGAAACTCGGTTATGCTGAGTTAACAAATCACTCTCAACATTTCATGGCTCCACACAGCAAACACTTCTTTGTCATGCTTCACTTAGGGACCCCAGCTGACACAGCAGCCTCTGCCTGGGACATGTCTCCTCTCACAGCAGAGGAGAAAGAGAAGGGGGGCTACTTGGCAGTCCTTAGATCTCCCCAGAAATGGTGCTGTCGTGTCTGCTCACACTTCACTGGCCAAAGCAAGACACGTGGCCGATATGGATGTCAACAGGGCAGGTTGTAACGCTCTTCCCAGGAAGGGGCAGCACATATTTTAAACAATTATATAGTCTACAAAGACCCTTGGAACGCTTAGTGTCTACTGACATCTTGCATGCATTGGCAAAGAACAAAAGACTGGGTTAGGGCTTCAAACTTAGAAAGCTTGTAGGTTTAAGCTTGACTGAAAGTAGTAGTTTCAAGTTGGTGATACCCAATAAACCACCCACCTTTTATGTATAATTTTAGCTGGGCAGCAAAGCAGTACCAAACACCCTCAAAACCTCATTGGTTGACATTTACTTCTCACTCATGCTGTCTGTCAGTAACTGCAGGGTAGGACCACCTGTCCAATCATTCCAGGACCTAGGCAAGAAGGGACATCTGCTATTTGGGACACATCATTCTCATGGCAGAAGAAAAGCGAAGCAAAAGGTGGAATTGAACAACACAACCATTAATGTTCTTTTTTTTGGAGTAGGAGTCTTACTCTGTCACACAGGCTGCAGTGCAGTGGCACGCTCACGGCCACCACAGCTTCAACCTACTGGGTTCAGGCGATCCTACTGCCTTGGCCTTCCAAGTAGCTGGAACTACAAGTGCACACTACCACGCCTGGCTAATTTTTTGATTTATTGTGGGGAAGAGGTCTTGCCAAGTTGCCCAGGCTGGTCTCGAACCCATGGGCTCAGACAATCTTCTCACCTCAGCCTCCCAAAGTGCTAGGATTATTGACGTGAGCCACCACACCTGGCCCTATTAATGCTTCTTACAAGCAGCTCAGATTGAGCCTGGGTGGGGGAGGCTCTGTGTCCAGGCAGAGGCTACAAGTCACACAGCAACAAGTAGGATTGATGATCCTATTACAGGCGAGAAAGCACACTGTGGGGGGTGATACATAAAGTCCACAGACACGCCTTTTTTTCTTTATCTACACCGTGTACTGAGAAGTTCATGTTCTTATTTCAAAAATAAATCATTATTTCTCTTTTTCCTACTGCTCTAAGGAAAAGTCATTCATATATTATATTTCCTAGCCCACTCAATTAGGTGTGCTGACTACTTCAACTAGCTTTATCATAACCCAAAGAATGGTAATCTTTTCAGGAAAAGCTCATGCTTTAAAAACATGGTGGGTTTTTTTAAAGTTTTTATTTTGAAATAGTTTTAGACTCACAAGTTGTAAAAACAGCACAGAGCTCCCACATTCCCTTCGCCCATTTCCTTCATTGATAACATCTTACATAATCATAACACATGCTCAAACCCAGAAATGGACACTGGTGCAATGCTATTAATAGACTCTATGTGGACTGGGCATGGTGGCTCAAGCCTGTCATCCTAGCACTTTGGGAGGCCAAGGCAAGTGGACTGCCTGAGCCTGCAGGTTCAAGACCACCCCGGGCAACTTGGCAAGACCTCTTCCCCACAATAAATCAAAAAATTAGCCAGGCGTGGTAGCGTGCACTTGTAGTTCCAGCTACTTGAAAGGCTGAGGTGGAAGGACCGCCGGAGCCCAGCAGGTCAACATTGGGGTGGCCATGAGCGTGCCACTGAACTCCAGTCTGAGCAATGGAGTAAGACTGCAACTCAAAAAAAAAAAAAAAAAAAAGACTCTTTATGTAGATTTCACCAGTTTTGACATGTGCTTATTATATATGTAAGCATAAGCATATGTACTGTTCTATAAAATTATATCACATTCGTAGTCATGATGCAGAACTGTTCCATCCCACAAAGAAGCTCCCACGTGCTAGCCATCCCCAACCCCTGGTAACCAACAATCTGTTCTCTATTAAAGTTTTATACCATTTTTTTAGCATCAAATAACATTTACACTAATTACAGATTTGTAAGCTCCAATGGCATAGTTTGAAAGGAAAATAAAACAGGAATGCAAGAACCATCTCAATTATGTAAACCTCTGCCAACCCCGTACAAAGTTATATGTCTCCTACAAAAATTCACGGCCAAGTTTATATGATTATCTGAGAACAAATCAGACATAAATGGAAAGATATTTATTCAAGAGTCTCCAGATCCCATCACTTTCATTTAATTTAGTAAAGACAGAATCGGGACATTGTGTGAGGTATCCTGTCTGCTATTCTGTGATGGTGTGGAGTACATTTTGAAGCCTAATATTTGGCAGTGGCTAAATAATATGTCTGAGATTCTGTACTTCTTTTTGTCATGAACTTGAAAAAGTATAACATTATTTGCAGAGAACTGATTTTTA
Source organism: Carlito syrichta (assembly GCF_000164805.1). Lineage (NCBI taxonomy): Eukaryota > Metazoa > Chordata > Mammalia > Primates > Tarsiidae > Carlito > Carlito syrichta. The sequence goes on from NW_007253792.1 coordinate 244,319, forward strand.
TGCCTCACTATGATGTTGGAAGACTCCCGGCAGCTGGTATTTGTTCGTCTGATTAAACACACAGAGAAGGCAGAAGATGTCACCTGTCTTTTTAATGACTGCAAAGTCCAGATGGGCAGAATCCTTTCCTTAGGAACCCCTGATCTTTATACAGACAGCTTGTTCCTCTAGTAGATATCTCCCAAGCAGCAACACCTTCCTAGTCATGTTAAGAGAAATTTATTTCCTAACGTTCAATAACATTCTTGATTATAACCTCACTTAAAAAAAAAAAAAAAAGCACATCTCATGGTAAAATAATAGTCTAGTCACTTGTCATTAATTTTCAACTATTTATTCACATGTTCTTTTACTTAGGTAAAAATCATATTCATTGCAATAATATTTTAAAATATAGTTAAGTAGAAAGAAACCCATATATATTATCATTTTGGTAGATTTCATTCAAGAATATGAAAGAGACAGAGATATGCTGGTCTACAGTCTTTTTTTTTTTTGAGGTGGAGTCTCACTCTGTCGCCCAGACTGGAGTGCAGTGGCCGCTCCCGGCCACCGCAGCCTCGCCCGCTGGGCTCCGGCGATCCTTCCGCCTCAGCCTTCCAAGTAGCCAGAATTACAGGCATGTGCTACCACGCCCGGCTGATTTTTTGATTTATTGTAGAGATGAGGTCTCGCTGCCCAGGCGGGTCTCGAACCCGCGAGCTCAGGCAATCCACTCACCTCATTCTCCCAAAGGCGTGGGATTACAGGCTGAGCCACTGAGCCCGGCTTTATAGTCTTTTTTTAACTTAACAGTTCATCTTAAACATCCTTCCATGTCATTAAATATAAAGTGATATCACATCGTACTGTATGATATTTCATCATATGGATGTACCATAATCGATGTAACAAATGCCCAATTTCTAAACATTTAGGTTATTTCCAATTTCTCACTTTTATAAACAACACTACCACAAGCATCTATAAGCACACACTGTGCAGGTGTCTTATCAATTCCTTAGGACAAAAGCCAGAAGTAGAAATCTTGAGCCAAAGAGATGAACATAAATATTAAGTTTAAAAGCCATCATCCACTGTAAGGCAGGGGTCTGTTTTCAATCAAGCTGCTCTGCTCTGCTGCGTGCTTGCTGAGCATTCTGGATAAGCTTGCCAATAACCATTTTTATATCTTAGCTAAAAACAAAAAAAAGTGGTCATGTTAACCCTTGTTTTTTCTTTATTTTGCTTAGGTTTGGGCATCTGTTCACGTGTTAGGCTTCCCCCATCTGCTCAGTGACCACTTGAAGCCTCCAAAAATTGATGATGCTCTTCTCTCCAGCTGCAACAAGCTGCTTGCCCCTCAAGGATGTACTGATCTTTTTGTTGATAGCCCTCCAATCCTTTTTTAAAACTAGGAATTGAGAAGCAGTGAAGGTTCAATTACTTTTTTGATAACTAAATCTGAATGTGTTAATTAAGGATGGCTAGTCAGAAGCCATAAGGCAGCAGAGCATCTGACAGATTAAACACACACACACACACACACACACACACACACACGCACACGCACACGCACACGCACTTCTAGTCTGCTGAGTTTCTTCGGCATGTAGTTTTACACTGACCCATTGGAGCAGGCTGTACAGGTATGAGAGGGTAAAAGCCCCTTCCACCCTGGCCTTTACTTTGAAAAGCCCCATCACGAGCACAGCTGTGCTGTCCATGCACATCCGCCCTTCTGCACCCAACTCTGCGCTTCCCTGCTCCTCTCTGCCCCAGCAGTCCTGCATTGGTCATGTGCTGGTGGCTGCACAGCAGGCAAAAATTCCCTCCCCCTCACCCCCTTTACTTAAACAATAGGAGGCCACACGAATGCACTTTCTCCAACTGTGACTTTAAATGCATCCTAAGCAAGGCCTGTGGGACTCAACCTGGAGAACAATGACAAAAATGGTACTTATTGTGACATGCCTCAGGATGGCATCAGAAGCCACAACCCTACATTTTAGCCCACTGGCATGACTTCCTCAGCTCTTGTAAAAATCTGAAGTTTGCCCTCAGGTAGCAGAAACCCCCTGTGCACATTTGAAATTCATCTTTCTGCTTTGTTTTTTAAGTAAAACAGCTACCCCCCAAAAATAACATGGCAAATAAGCCAATATTCCTACATGTAGCAAACAGCTGTATAACAATAAAGGCAGAAACTCAGTGTTGCTTGCCATGACGGACGTCTGGTCTTCAGTGCTTACTTTTCCCCTCTGTGGAGGGAGGCTGCATTTGTGCGTATACCTCCAGTGAGAAAGCTCTTTCCAGGACACAGAAATACTGTAACAGCTAGTATTCTAAAAATGATTTTTTCTATTAAGTGATTTAGCCTTAGAAAAATTCCACATTTAAAAGAAAAGGAGAAATATAATAAACCAAATGGTAGCCTGTGTGGCCAGCCCGTGTACCCAGCGCCGAGGCTGGTGTTGCAGTGGGTTCGGAAGCATGTCTTCAGTTTATCTGCTCATCCATCCTTCCTAAAAAGAGGCTGTCAGGAGGGCAGAGGGAGAAAAGGAGGCCAGGTAATTTACAGAGTCTACCTGAGCTTCAAAGGGTTTGAATTATTTCCTTTTATCATATGGTATGACCATGGAGGATCAGAAAGACAGTCCCCAGTTTAAAGACAAAGAAAGTCAAGCTCAGTAAAATAAACTATTTAGTCAGGATCCGGGGTTAGCAAGTGCCTCAGACTCAGGTCCCAGTAATGAGAGGGGGAACCCCAAAAAAACCAAAATCATCTTTTGGCGGGCAGGCCCCTAGGAGTATAGGCTTCGGCCGCTAGGTAAGTGTTCTAGGAACCCATCAGCATCACTGTACCAGCTACTGTTGTTGTGAGACACTGAGTTCAGCTTCAGTGAATTTTTCTTTTTCGGAGATCCTATCAGTTCTTGCGCATTTCATGATAGGTGATTTATGAGTCCACCTTCGAACACCACACTGAGTGCTCAGCAGGTTTTGACCAAAAATGCATGACCCCCATACCTCACCCTCCCTATTCACCTGATCTCACCCCCAGCAACTTTTTTTGTTTCCCTGGATGAAAAAAAGTTTTCAAAGGGAAACATTTTGCTGATGTGGAAGAGGTGAAACAAAAAACAGTAGAGGCCCTAAAAGGCATCAAAATTCAAAAGTTCAAAAAATATTTTGAGCAATGGAAAAAGCATCTCAATAGATGTATAGCGTCAAATGAAAAGTACTTTGAAAGTGACTGAAGTTTAAATATGTAAGAATAAATACACATTTTTAAATAAATAAAATCCAGGTTTTGTTGTGTCTCCCCTTGAAAACAGGCAGCAAAAGTCATTCTGGTATCAGGATAACTCATGATACATAGCATAGATGACTAAATGTTTTTTCCAATTAAATGAAATAAACATAGAGCAGAAGGCTATTTCCCAATGAGCACAGGGAGAGAAAGATAAAATGTAAAGCAGCATGATATGGAAATAAGTGATATCATGATATGGAAATAAGTGATACAGGTATCTTCCATGTTTAATATCTCTAGATGTCGATTCCTACTAATGCAAAGACATACCCAAGCTGGAGCAGAAAGACAGATACCCTTGAATTCCACTAGAGGGGAACAGAATGACGTCAAGAGATGCAAGTCATAAGAGTTTTAAAGTTCGTCACCAGCAGAGCACAGAGGAAGGAGCCTGTTACTGCTCTTGTGATGAATTTGTATTTGAGAGTGTGTGCCCCTCTCTTTCAAAACAATCTACTCCGAAGAAGTTATATCAAGCTGAAATCCGACTCAATTTCTATGATACATGCAATTCAAACATTCTGTTTTTCCTTTCTTTTCTTTTCTTTTTTGAGTTAAAGTCTCATACAGTTGCCCAGGCTGGAGTGCAGTGACACGCTCACAGTCACCCCAGCATCAACCTACTGGGTTCCGGCAATCCTTCTGCTTTAGCCTTCCACTTGGAACCACAAGCGCGTGCTACCATGCCCAGCTAATTTTTTTATTTATTTTAGAGAGAAGGACTCGCCAAGTTGCCTGGGATGGTCTCAAGCCTTCAGGCTCAGACAATCCACTCGCCTTGACCTCCCAAAGTGCTGGGATTACAGGCTGAGCCACTGAGCTCAGTTGGAAAGTTATTTTCCTATTATTCTTTGTCAAGTACACAGCATTTGACAGCAAAATCAATGTAATATCACAAAGAACTTAATTGATATCCGAAAGGGTGAAAATCCAAAATGGAGTAACGTTAGTCAGAGTGGCAGCCATTTTAACATTGCTTGGCTTTGTCAGTGCTTTTTCAGCAGTTTACTTCAGCCTACCTTACAATCATTAAACAAGGAACAAAACCGATTTCCAGGAGGCAGTTACTGGTAATTGTCTTGTAACCCCCCCATCCCCCTATCAAAGCAGGCTTTGTACTAATTATTCTTTTATCCAAAGTATTTGTCTTCCAGTCACAAATGACCAAGCTAATCAAATCTATAGTGATCACTTGACACAAACCGCGCCTCCAGCACCATGGCAACAGCTCCTGTCCCCACTAAAAGGGAAACTTTAAAAGCTGTCAACCTTAAGTGTTCACTGCCAAATGTTCCTTAAGCATCTGGCCCCTTCTCCAGTCTTGGAGAAGTGGATCCACCCTTTTTCTCTGATCTACTTTCTAACTAAATTTTCTTTGCTAATTTAATTTCTGTGCCAATCTTTGCATACCTGCTCAGTCCACTGACCTCACAATAGCCATAAGAGGAAAGGTTCTGTTCAAATAGAAATTTTAACAAGAGGGTAGTCTGCGATATAAATCATCATGGGAGACTTTCTCATGATATATAGAAAGATGAAGGGTTTAGTCATCAGACAACTCAATGATCCAGCTCAGTGTTTCCCCACAGAACCTTCCGCAATGATGGAAATGTTTGATATCCACACTGTTCAATACAGTAGCCACTAGCTACCTATGGCTTTTGAGCCCTTGTGACTTCTACTGAATCAAAAATATTTCTTTTAATTCATTGAAGTTTTTTTCATTCATTCATTTATATAGAGACAGGATCTCACCTCTGCCAAGCTGCCATGCAGTGGGGCAATCATGATTACTGCAGCCTCGAATTCCTGGGCTCAAGCAATCTTCTCACTTTAGCCTCTGGAGTAGCTGGGACTCTGGGCGTGTGCTACCATGCCTGACTGTTATTGTTGTCGCCTGTTGTTGTTGCTGAGGTAGAGATGATGTCTAGCTAGGTTGCCCAGGCTGGTTTTGAACTCCTGGCCTCCAGCAATCCTCCCACCTCAGTCTCCCAAAGCACTGGAATTACAGGCATGAACCACTATGCCAAGTCTGTTTCACTTAAATAGTCAGAAGCGGCTAGTAGCTACAATGTTGGCCAGTGCACATTTAGAACTCCCTTCTCAGTGATACCTTATTTGCTCAAGTCTATGCCCCTTTTTTCCCTACTCCTCCTCAAAAGGGTCATGATGACAGAGACAGACATGGAGAGTGTCCAGCTCCAGGATCACTAGCCAAACGGGCTGGCAGTGTGGCTGGCACCTCTCCTCAACTGGCCCTTTCAAGATGACCCCACGTGGCCAGCCTAAGGCGGGTCCTTCAGCCACACGTCTAATCTCTTGGTGGCCTCCCTTCCCACGCCACAGTCTGCCCTGGCCAGACTCCTCTTCATGATCCACCACCAGGCACACATCACGCCCGGCGCCAACGCTTCTGGGGGCGACCCGCTGCCTGCTCCGCTCAGCCACCATCTGGCCCCAGCATGTTGTCCGTGCCCCTTCTCCACAGCAACTCAACACCCTGCAAGCTTGCCCGGGCCTCTCTGCTGGCAGCCTGTGCCCCTCAGCCTTCACTGGGAAAGCCCTTCTATCTCCCTCCTCACCTCTGCTCGGCACAGGCCCTAAACATGCCCCTGCCGTGAAGGCGTCGCCATGCCTGGGCCGGAACCTGGTATCCCAGCTCTTCAGAAGGATGCCTCATCTGCCGTTCAGGGTTTCACTCAGCTGCCACCTCCCCAGAGGCTTTCCTTGACTCTCTCGTCTGGAAGAGCCCCCCGGAACCTCCACATTCCATGGTCTTAACTCGTTTCTTGCTTAGCTTCCTCCTTCTTAGTTTCCACGGGTTCAAACTCTGCATTTTAAAAAAGTGCAACTTCCATGAGCACGTGAGCTTCTTTGTTCACAGCGGAGCCTCCAGGATCCAGAAGAGGGCCCTCGCCTCAAGAGGTTCTTTGTGAACATCTGTCAAATGAGGAAGTCCTGTAGTCCCTCTCAGTGGATGGCACACGCTTAGAGATCAGAGGCCACATCACAGGCCTCCCGGGAGCTCAGCGCATGTCTGCCAAAGGTCAGGACAACAGCGACATTTAACCCACGTGGTAGCCTTCAACCCCTTTTCCTGAGGATGACACACCATCAAACAGTCTCCCTTGCCAATTAGTCTCCCAAGATCACTAAGCAGATCTACTACCTAATGATATATATCTGTCTCGTTTAAAAATTCTTCTCAAGTCTAGGCAAAAAATATCTGGCAGAGGACAACTTTTAAGGAAGGAATGATCAAGTAATAGTTATACTGTTGTCCATTTAGAAAAAGTCTAGATCTGTTATCTGATTTCACCTGTGAATTTATACTGCTATAAGCAATGCCATGGTTTTCTGGGACACATAGGGAGCAATTCCACTTCCTTTACCAAAGAAACAGGGTGTCGTGAGGCGCTATACCCATGAAAGAAAGGGGGTGAAACCGTCCTAATGTCTGTCCTCCGTGTAATGGGCCGAGAAGACTGAGGACACAACAGAGCTTGCACTCCACTCCCTCACAAGTCTCAGCTTCCCTGGAACAGTCAGTGTCCTTGAGTTCACCGAGCTAATCATCTGAGAGTGTTACTCTGATCTCTTATTTTCTGGGGGATGTCAGTTTCCCACATTAAAATAAAAACCACGGTCCAAAGAAAACACCAGAGGTCAACTGTTTCATTACAATTCACTTCAAAAATTTTGTTATCCATTTGCTGCGTTCTTGAGCACAGATTAAAAGAGGTGAGCCACCAGAGGGTTCTGATCTGCTCCGTTAGGCTAAAATTTTTGTTGTAAACATATCTGTTTGTAATCGGCTTTCCTTTATTATTGTTAATCTCGTTTCTCAGGTCACAGATGGAGAAGGCCATTGTTTGCATGCAATTAACAATGAACGATTTTGTATTTAAGAGATGACTGGAAAGCTGCTGGTGTACTGTGATGACTGTTACTCAACTCTTATTTTTAAAGACCCTTTGCTTCATGTTAACTCTCTGAATTTAGCTGCAAAGTCCCTCTAAGGTTTAACACAACAAACACATCTGAGGATCAGAAGTTATTCAGACACACCCAAACACATTGCTTCTAATGATATTTCCTGATCCCATCTGGAACCAACCTATATTAGCTAGAGGAGGCTCTATATCTTGCTTTTTAATTGCCACTCTTGGCGGTTTTCTTTGAAAGCATCAGATGGGCTACAAGTATCTGTCCTGAAAACTGCATCCTACTCCATGAATGAAGCCTATATTTTTAGTGCTTTCTCTGAACTCCCACTCCAAGAACTAAAAACTTCATAAAGAAATGTGGTTCTAATGAACACATGAAAAGGTTCTTACTTCCTAAATGGAGCAAATGATTCTCTGGTTGAATACCAGGTGGTCGAAGTAGGTAGTACGACTAAATTGATCGTAACAGGTTTTATCATCCTAATCTTATAGCAAAGTATATCTTCAAGCACAAAAAATAGGAAGAAGTGGCATTTGCAGGTCCTTGGAGAAGAAGTAATCACATTTTTAAAAGCCTCAGACGATAAAATCATGATTTTGATTAGCTTCTAACAGAAATATTGAGAGACACATCTGAATTCCAAATCTTACATGTTAACAGAAAAAAATATCATTTAATGCAACTCAAACAACTGGCTATTCTCTTGTGCTGGCTCAGAAAGATTCCTAAAGGCCCAAGGATTTCATTGACTGGGACAGGTGGGGCAGCTCACTTCATCCAGAATCTTGGGAACAGAAGGGAGCCTGCATCTTCTCTACGGAACTTTTAGTTCCTCTGTAGATAGACTACTAAAGGTTAATTTTTTTTAGGAGCAGATGCATAAACTAGAACTAAGACACTGAAAGAGGCTAGCTGATGAATGGATAAAGACTTATTTTTACCCCACTGCCAGAAGATAACGTCCTCATGGAACTTCAGAGCTGAGTTATTTTCAGATGCTTCATGATAAAATGTATTCCAAGCCTCAAGGTAATTTTGTTAGTTGCAAAGCAGATCTATTTACCCTTAGAAAACATGCACAGAATAATTAAGAAAGATGTTTGGCTGAAATTGTGGCTCTCCAGGTATGCTTGTACACGCTCTGTGGACTGCCAACTGTGTGTGGACGGGCTGCAAACCATTCGCAGTGCCATCAGGGCCACTGAAAATGCCCTCACAGCTGGGCTCAGTGGCTCAGCCTGTAATCCCGCGCCTTTGGGAGGCTGAGGTAAGTGGATTGCCTGAGCCCATAGGCTTGAGACCCACCTGAGCAACTTGGTGAGACCTCATCTCTACAATAAATCAAAATGAGCCGGGTGTGGTAGCGCACACCTGTAGTTCCAGCTACTTGGAAGGCTGAGGCAGAAGGATCACGGGAGCCCACCAGGTCGAGGCTGTGGTGGCTGGAAGCAGCCACTGCACTCCAGTCTGGGTGACAAGAGTGAGACTCCAACTCAAAAAAAAGAAAAGAAAATGCACTCTAAGAAGTTTTCACTTCATTTACTAGATGTGTGATTCTCTCCCAGTAGCAGACATTGGTCTCTGACCAAAAGCCATTCCTCTTTTTATCCTTACAAATGGAATTTCTGATTTTTATTGGAATGACATGGCTAGCTAATAAAATATACTTTCCTGACTCTCTTGTAGCGATGGGGGCTATGGGTCATAGCGCTGGCCAATCAGATCTAAGCGCAAGTCTGTCCACACTTCGGTGAGGGGTGCCTCCCTCCCACCTTCCCTTTCCTCTGCCTTCCTGAAGGTGTCAGCCATTTTCTGACCACAGGAAATCCTACTGCCTCTTCAGAAGTGGAGCTTTTTGGCAACCGTCATACACAGGGAGTCAGATTCTCCATAATCTCAGGAAAATAGGCACCAGCTAAAAGAAGCTGTCCAACGAGTAGCTGAGCAGCCTTGTGGATTTTACCTGTTTCACTGAGTTAGGGAGACGCAAAAGGGATGAATTTTCTTGCTACTGTTCACGGGACAGGGTGGCATAGCTGGAACATGTGTTTATGGATTTGCTGTCAAGGCTTCCACTCTGGCCACTTAAGGGACCGTGTGACAATGCAATTGACTAGACATTTTTTTAGTTACCCCCAAAAGTCTATTTTTTGTGGGTATTTTGAGGCTGTTCCTAAGTAACAACTACCAAATCCTGGCGCCTCTTCTACTTTGTAACCTCATGGTGGGAACGGAAGAGCAAAAAAAAGATTAAAAAATCAGTCTTCTGGACAACATACAGGCAGCTTCACTCCCTCTTCTCTCCTCTCCTTCCCTCCCTTTCATAAGTTTAAAAAAGAAAATAAAACACTTCTTTTTTTTTTTTTTTGAGTTGGAGTCTCACTCTGTCGCCCAAGACTGGAGTGCAGTGGCTGCGGCCTCAACCTGCTGGGCTCTGGCAATCCTTCCGCCTCAGCCTTCCGAGTAGCCGGAACTACAGGTGCGCGCTACCACGCCCGGCTGATTTTTTGATTTATTGTAGCGATGAGGTCTCGCCGCCCAGGCGGGTCTCGAACCCGCAGGCTCAGGCCATCCACTCACCTCAGCCTCCCTTCTTATGGTAGTGCTCTAGGAGGTTTTGTCTTGAAACACTGAGTGGGGGAGAGAGAAGGGATCGGTTTCAACACTGGTTTTGAGCTCTGCCACAGCCCATGGCTGTGTGGAATTCATGTAGGCCGCCATCTCTCAAAGGCTTTCATTTCATGGCTGGAGATGATACGCATTTGAGGGGCACGGCACGCCTTCCTGTTGCACACGCAAACCAGCCTTGACGGGCGTCTCTCCACGCTTCCCCTGGGGAAAGCAGGTCCTGTGGAAGTGCCAGGCCTTCCGCTGTCACTTCCTTCCAGCGAACACAAGAAAAAGGGGGGAACGCCACTCGACTGAGAAGGAGGCAGTCGCTGCTTCCACCGCCAGAAGCTCGGACTGCTTTCGTCTACACTTCGGGTTCGGGGCTTCCCCAGGTCTACAGTCACTTGGAGGGGCTGAAACCTGCCAGTCTTAGGTCAGTTTGGAATGATTTGCCCAGATGAGGGAAAGGAGTGAGGAGGGAAACTCCAATCCACTTTCTTTTGGAACCAGCTCTGACTGTGTCATCCAACAGTTCATGAGGGATTCAGTTGAGTCATCTCGGTGAAGAGCCACTATTTTTTATCATTTTCAAACCAGTTTTCCTGACCCTCGCTCCTCCGACTGACTTATGAGTAGACTGCCACGGAAGACCATGAGTTGCTGTGGTTTTTTTTTTTTTGGTTCCAGGGAAGAGCATACAGTATTTGAAGCTAATCATGCTCAAGAGGCTTCACCTCACTCACATGGGCTCCCTCTCCCTCCTGTAACTCAGTGGCCCCAAATCTGAGAGGGCTTGCCCGTAAGGTTCTTCACATGGTCCAGAGGAGACAGCTGGAGATCCAGCAGGGAAAGACGTCGGTTTATTAGAGCTTACTGGAGGCACTGATGGCAGCCAATCAGTGAAGAAGAATCTACACCTCAGAACAGTACATAAAGAAGTTTTATAGTCAGTCAAGTTAATTATTCAACTTGCTACACAGGAATAAGGGTGCTGTCCTCATCGTTCTCAACTCTGTTCAATTACCCGCACCCTGCCATTCCTTACTAGGAATATGCAGATCCTACAGAAACTAGCCTTGGCCAGAGGCCACACTCTGAGGGAGGGTCAGAAAGAAGACAGACGACAGATATAGGGGAAGAGAGTCAATGTCCAGACAATTACCTCACACTTAGCTATTTTCCAGGGAAAGTTTAAAGATGCTAGAAACTACTTAAAAAAGAACTATGATGGTAAGCAACAGGTGGATGAATACAAAAGTAGATGGGAGGGAAGGGAAGAAAAGGAGGCTGTTAAAATCCGTAGCTGAGCAAATGGGACGGAGTTGCCTTAGCTGTCATTCTACTCTTCAGATACTCAGCAAAGGCCTAACCCTGCAGAATGCAGGCGTGTGATACAGAATTTGAACATTTCCCAGAATATGAAATCACTCGAGTCACAGCCGTCTATTAAAATTCATGAGTAAGGTCTCAAATACTGTAATCCCTTGTTACTTGGTGTCTGCTACTTATCTTTGAGAGCCCCAGAGCTGTTCAATGCCCAAGAGCTTTCTCAAAACTGCATCTGGCATTAAAGTTTTTGCAAATCATAATTTGAAAATTGTGGGGTTTTTTAAGTCATAAAAACGGGCCCCAAAATAGTTCATCTTTTTTCCTAATAAATACTTATAATTTATGTATGTAGAGTGAATAGGTAGAGAGGAAAGGTTGCCCATAAACACTTAGAAAAAGAAATAAATAAGAGTGAATAAATGAACAAATTCTCAACATCTCTAGGACAAGCCTCTTTCAATAGTGCACCAGAAGAACAAAGTTCCCCTTGACTTAAAAATTAATGTGGGGCCTTCTTCCTTTAATCCCACTTAAACAGGGGACCACACTGGGTCAATTCAACTTCCATGGCACAATGTGTTTCTGGTACAAGAAAGGTCTTGGGAAACGAACCTGCTGCTTCCTGCCCTGACAAGACTCTCAGTATTGATTCAAACAAATGAGAATTTATCTCTCATTGTAACATAAAAAGTTCCTACTCTGCTAGTCATAAAAATGCTTTATTTCCAAAAGTTCTTTATGTTCTTTCTTTATGATAACTTTACAAAGAAAAATTCTCTCTCAAACAGGCCTATGAAGCACTGATACAACTTCAATATGGTTTTTTAAAAGTAAGGGAAGCCATTGCCAGACCATCACCGCCACTGCCTTGCCAGACTCTGGCATGGCCACGTGCTCTCAGAGCTACGGCTGTCGCCATGCTTCCTGGCTTTGGCCTCCTCCCCTACTTTGGGGAGGTGAATCTCCCCTTTCTTTCTCTCTCTCTAATTTTAGCTATGCTTCCTGGTTTGACCCCTCCCCTGTCTTGGGGAGGTGAATCTTCTATTTCTTTCTCCTCCTCCCTCTCTCTCTCTGTCTCTGATTTACTTTCTAAATAAACTATATTTTTAATCTAAAAAAAAATAAAAGTGTGCCCGTCTGTGGTCACAGTCAGGAAGTTGCCTAGGGTTTCTTCCATCTTTGGATCTGGGTTTTGGTAGCTGGAGGCAGACCCACCTGTGCTGGCAGCTCCAGGCCAGCCTATGCAGAATTCACCCAAATGATGAAACAGGCCCATTCAGGACAGACCTTGGCCTTCTTCCCCAGTTCATCATCAAATTAGCTCTGTTTTGGTCTCAAGGGCTTTGCAATCCTCCCCTCTGATATCAATGAAGCTGGTGTATGTCAGATAACATGAGACATCTGGTGGCAGACAGACCAGGGCCCTTCTGAAGAACAAAGTGAGGCTTCGAGCCAGCCAGTAAGTCAGGAGAGGAGAAAGGCCCCCAGCCAGACTACAAACAGGAAGAAAACAGAGGATACCTGGGTGGGTCAGAACAGGTACAACAGACCAGAGACTCCATTTCAAAGCCCAGCCCCTCACCCTGCCCCCATCAGGCCCCGAGATGACACAGCTCCCTGAACATCTGCCTCCTCTTATCTTGGGCGCCTTGCATTTTTCATTATTAAAGTTTCACTCAGAATGACATGTTATGATGCCATTTTGTGTCCTTTTCCCAGAGGCTGTATCCTATAAATGTACTGTGTTAGTCAGAATTATAGATGAGGAACATATTTATTTATTTACTGATACTGTGAGCCGTCCAGGCCTGTGCCCTGGTCTGACCCCACCTCCAGAGCCACGGAAGGAAGGCTAAAGCGCCTGTTCCAGTCGGGAAGCCAACCACCACCCCCTTGGGGCTCTCTGGTGGCTTCCCCTTGCTGGCAGAGCTTCGTCCTGGCCTCAGCCCCTCCTCTCACCTCTCTGCCTCCTTACCACCTCACTTTCCAGTCACTCTGCTCTTTTTCTCCCAGCTGGTCCCTTGGGAACAAGGGCGGATGGCACTTAACACAACTGTTGCTAATTAATTAATTGTGTGATGATGGCTCAGGGGAAGAATGTGCCATTAAAGTGTGGACTCCGTGGAGAGGTTTCCACCTTCTCGAGAATGGGCCCTGGTGGCTGGGGACAGAGCAGCTGCGCAGGCAGCTCCCAGCTCAGTCTGCCTGATTCTCAGAGGTGGATGGAAGGGACTGGCCCTGGCACCTCACCCACTCTGTGTGCCCCCAGGGCCTAGGATGGCGCCTGGGCACAGCAGATGCTCCACAGCATGAAGAGAATAAAAAAAAGGTCGAGTAACTAACTCTCAGACCTACAAAGGGCTTACATCATTGCATGTCACTCGCTTTGTATGTGAGGAAGGGCTTGCTCGAAGACAATCTGTTGCCCTGTGTCGGGGCAGATCCAGAATCTAAGTCTTAGGAGCGAATGCAGGGTGTTCTTTCTGTCTTCTGTGCTGGGTGGGAGTGAGGGCCAGGACCCCTACAACCACTTCAAATGTGCCAAACTAAGTCCACATCATAGGTAGATTTCCACATGTTTTTATCTTTCATTCTATTCTTCCCAGAACTGGCATTCATGGACACTTAGCAAAGAGTGATTTGCTAGGACTCAGCCAGGTCTTCTGACTGACCCACAGGAAGGGCTGTAAAAGATTAAACGGTGCCTGTTTTTCTTGCCCTCTGAAACTAGGATTCTTGACACACTCAGCACAATGGCTGAGCAAGGCACTGAGAAATTTTCCTTAGTTCTAGCGCTATAAGAAAAGCATTGACTGTTCTAATCCAAGCAGCTTGAAGGGACCCCCGGGGTCCACCTCCTGTCCTGACGGTGGGGTGGGAACTGCAGGAAGCTAGGATAACGAAAAGGAAGGAGTTTAAGGGGGCCCTCACCAGGACCAAGGCCATGGCTCCCAATGGCATGCTTCTTCACAGCAGGAGGACACCCCGGTATCAATAGCTATGGATTTACTTTAACCTGGAGGCACCTCTAGCAAAGCTTTGCTTCACCATCCTAGGACACAAGCAGGCCTGGAAAGACCAACAGCTACGATGAAAGGCAATCAAAATGAAGAGACAAATGACTCATTTTCTCTCAGGCTTAAAGGATAGGCAGTTCTCTGCTATGCATGCACTGTTTCCAAAATCACTTGCAAGGATGTTCAGAAACCCAGAAACGGGGTCATATATGTAGTTCAAGTCCCAGACCAGCTCCTCAATCCCAGAGCACAGCCTGCACAGACCCGTAAAACACAATCCCATTACAGCAGAGATGCTGGCTACCTACCCCCTCTTTCATAAGAGAACCCCTATCTCAGTGATTCAGAAACCCACTGTTGTCTAACCATATCGGATATAACGACATTCAAGCAGGCCTGCATGCACCTTCATTCCTGAAAATTAAAGCAATGCGTTTTCCTTATCTCTTATATATCCCCCGTTAGTCACCTCAAGGGACCCTTACCTCCCCTGCAGACCACGTCCACTTCACTGAGAGAAGCAAATCCTTATCCACTCCTTTTTATCAGTAGCCACAGAGTTAGGAAATACAGCACCCATGTAAACCATAAGCCTTGTAATGTGTAGAGCTTTTGCTTGTTATAACTACTAATTAACAATATGCTGTCATGAATGACGTTTTGCTTTGTGTTGAGCTCTTTTGACTCCCTTGCTCTACCACAGACTTAATCCTCTCCTCTCTTTGGTGTTACTGTTTGTTTGTTTGATTGATTGATTTTTGTATCAAACACAAAAGAATGTGGGCTACCTCAGCAACTGACACCAAAAAATGTGCATCATAAATGTTGCTATTAACAAAATGTGGTTATAACTTAAGTTCTGTCAGTCAACCCTCTGTCAGTCACATAGTCAATCTAGACATACAACAACCCTAAACTTATAAAAACAGACTGTAAGACCTAAGGGGCAAACGGACTGGTTCCAAAAATGCTGGTGCCAGAATCTGTCTCCCTAAATTCCAAATTCAAAAATAAACTTCTTTCTGTCAGTTCTCTGTCTCTCAATTTATGGGCGTCAAACATTAATGTCACTCAGACCGTAACATGAGCTGGGCGGGCTGAGGCCAGAAGTGATAGGACACACTGACCTCTTCCTTGCAGCTAAGTGTGGTCACAGGACAAATGAGATGTGAATGCACGTGTTCTGTGGAGTTTCCTGAAAAGCTGCTTAAAGGGAGGCCACCCTGCTGGGAGAGATGCTTGGGCTGCCCTTCTTCAGGTCTGCAGCATGCATCACAAACAGAGGACTGGAGCCTCTGCAGCCATTTGGGGTTGGAGTGACTGCATGGAAGCCTTGGGCTCGAACGGTTTGGTGAGGAACAGAAGCCTGGCTCCTGCTGGCTGGGGAGCTGGCCCAAGCATCCCAGTTCTTTCACAAGAGGGTGACACATTCTTATTTAGGCTGCTGATATTTGGGATTTCAGTATGCACACAGCTGCACGGCCAAGAGTGACAAAGTCCTCAAAGGAAAATGGGATGTCGGCAATACAACCATCCCTAAACCTTCTCACCCAGAAAAAGAACATGTGCACACCCTAAAAGAGACTTTTAAAAAGCATAATAAGAGGAACTAGCATTTGCCGAACACCTGGTATCTGACACAGTATTTGCTAGCCACCATAATGTATAAGGAACTATGAGTCATTGGCCCCTTTTACAGATGAGGAAATGGAGGCTCATACAGTTTAAGAATCTGTCCCACATTAGCTGTTTAAGTGGCTGAGGAAGAGTTACATATTTGGTACGAGATGGACACAGATAATGGTAACAGCCAAAAAATGGCAACATTTTACAGAACTCGTCAACAAATTTAGTAAATTGCAATTATATGAGAAACTAGAATAAAAAGAAAGTAACTTGAAAGAATTAAATGAAGTAATACATGCAAAAGGGCCTAGCACATGGTAGGTGCTTCGAAAATATCCATTCGATCTGGATTTGTAAAAAGCCCTTCGTGGAACATACAAACATACCCCCCCAAATTTCCGATATTTTCAAAAAATATTACTTTGTTAAGCGGTAACATACATAAAAACCTACAATCACTTGAAAAGCTGCACCTGAACACTAAAATGGCTAGGTCTGTGGAGTAGGATGAATACTGTTTCCCTTCCCCTATCACATTCATGGCCATCTGCAATCTCAGAATGTGATTGTATTTGGAAATAGGGTCTTTGCTGATGCACTTAGCTAAATTATGACAAGGTTGTGGATTACAGTGCTCACTAAATGCAATGCCTGGTGTCTTTATCAGAGGTAAGGACACACAAGAGAAAAGGCCACGTGAAGACAGAGGCGGACACCAGAGTGACTCAGTGCCAAGCCCAGCAGCACTGGACTGCTGGGAAGCGATGCCCCTCTTTCTAGAGCCTACCAGGGCACATGGCAGGGGAGACACCTTGATTTTGGAATTGTAGCCTCAGGGCTGTGAGAATACACATTTCTGTTCTAACAGTCTGTGGGAATTTGCTACAGCAGCCCCAGGAAACTAGTAGGGTTTGTAAATAGACTAAGAGCAGCAAAGAACACTGAAGCACTGACTATGAAAGTGTGTATAATACATAGACCCACTTCTGTGTATCTGAAAAACCAGTCTCTCTCTCTTATGTAGACTGCAACACACTTGACCTCTCTCTTATGTAGACTGCAATGCACTTGACCTGTCTCCTATGTAGACTGCAACGCACTTGACCTCCAGTGTTCGTTCCTCTGAGCTGCTGCTGCGTTGCCCCTGACTCAAAGGAAGAGCCTGCCTCAGGTTCTAGGACTCTGGCCCAGAACACCAATCGATGACCAAGGCCTTGCTCTATCTGTTGATGATGCATTAGTTACTGAGGTGAGAAACGTCAACTGCTGAATGTCAAGTACACCAACAAACAGTTGCTAATTAGATTTGGGGATAAGATTTAGATTTTATCCTGGGAAAGTAAGCAATCCTTGTACACAATTATAACTTGTGTATATTTGCTTAATTCTAAACGGCAATGTCCTATTCTTCTGAAATTAACATAATCAAGTTTAGTATACTTATGTTCAGAATGTCAAATGAATAAACATGACTTTATACATACTCCATAGTTTTACAAATCTGTGATGGAGAAACCCAATTATGATAATTTTAAAACAGAAAAGATAATTTCCTTCAACTATTTGCAAGAAAAAAAGAGTTTCTTTCCCTGGAAAAACTCACAATACCACAAATGAGATACTTATCTCTTGAGTTTTCATACAACTCAGCTAAAGACAAAAATCCTCCAATGGAATCAGTAAAATATTCTCCATTGCACAGAAGAATTTCGAACTTATAGAACACAAGAAACTCATAAATATCAAAATGTTCTCAAAGTGAACCAGTTATCTCCACACACTCAGTACTTCCCCAGTAGGCCTAGCACTTATCCTAATGGGCTTTAAAAGAATTCTGGATTCCGAAATGTGGGATATATTTGCATATTGCCAATATCAGATCCCTCCCACTACCAGCATGAGCTCTAAAATCAGGTTACCTGGAACTGTAAGTCAAACTGTTCGTAATGTCTCAAGTTTTTTAATTATTTTCTATTTTTCCATTCATCTTCCCACATATACCACAAGATAGGCTTCAAATAAGGCAAGTGCTTTTCTGACTCAATAATGAGATGAATAACTCAATTATAAAATGGACCACGGGTCTTAATAGATACTCTTCAAAAAAGACACATAATGATCAATAAACATGTAAAAAAGATGCACAACATCATTAGCCATTAGGGAAATACAAATCAAAACCATGATGAGATACTACTTCATACCTACCAGGCTGGGTAGAACCAAGAAGATTTGTAACACGTGTTGGCAAGGAGGAACTGGAACTCTCAAATACTGCTGATAGAACTGCAAAATTTTTAACAACTTCGGAATAATACCTAACAGCTCCTCAAAATGCTAAACATAGAATTACCATATGACCCAACAGTTCCACTCCTAGGTATAGACCTCAAAATACTGAAAACATGTCCACATAAAACCTGTAAAGTTCCTAACAGAATTATTCACAATACTCAAACAGTGGACACAACTCAGATGTATACCACTTGATGAATGGATAACCAAGATGTGGTATATCCATATAAAACAATATCATTTGGCCATTAAAACAATAAAGTACTATTACATGCCACAATATGAATGAACCTTAAAAACATAATAAATGAAAGAAGCCAGTTACAATCTTTTTTTCCCCCAGACAGTAAGTCTCAACAGTCTAAAAATATTCAGTAAACCATACTGTAAATAGCCACTTATATGAAAGGTCCAGAATACACAATGACTGCAGATGAATTTGGGGGCACCTTCACCTTCACGCTTTTGCCTGTTAAGCGAGAGGACCAGGTTGTGCTTCCCAAACCTGGGTGATTATCAGGAGCACCCTGGAAGCTTTCATTTTATTTTCATTATGGAAAGTGCATGCAGAAAAGAGAGAGACAGAAAGTAGATCAGCAATCAATCGGGCCTACGGGGTGAAGCCTCCGTAAGTCTCCCTGGACTACAGGGTTCAGAGAACTCCTGGGTGGCTGGACACACAAGCATGCAGGGCAGAGGGAGGGACTGAAGAGGGCAGGGAGGGTCTGCGCCCCTTTCGTACCCCTTGCCCCTTGCATCTCTTCCACCTGGCTGTACATCTGCATCCTTTGTACTATTCTTGATGATAAACTGGCAGTATGAGTAAAGTGCTTTCCTGAGTTCTGTGAACTGCCCCAGCAAAGAGTAGAACCCGAAAAGGGGATCTTGGGAACCTCTGATTTGCAGCCACGCTTGATAGAAGCTGTGAGTAACCAGCTGCTGGTGATCTGCATCTGAAGGGGTGGGGCCCTCAGCCCGTGGGACCTGATGCTCTCTCCCGGGAGGATAATGTCAGAAGTGCCTGGAATTACAGGCCACCCAGGAGGCATCTGCTGGAGAACCGCTTGGTGTGAGGGGTTGGGGGAGAAATCCCACCACATTTTGGTTCTCAGAACTTTGTCTTGAGCATATACTTAAGAGAAAACTATATGGTAGTTTGTTTTTCCTACTATTCAGACTCTTATTTTTATTAACAATGTTTTCGTCATTCATTTATTTATGTATTTTGAACATGCGGGGTACAACTCAGTGTTAGGTATACAAATGTTCATTATGCTGGTACCCTTGTTGATGAGGTGTACCCCCCACTTCCCTGGCAGTTTCCCACTACTGCCAAAATTCTTTTCTTGCAGTATTATGAAAATTGTTCCAAGGTCTGCTTATGCATGAGAACATGTGGTACTTTGTTTCTGTGACAGATCACTCAGTATTATAGACTCTAAGTTCATCGAAGTTGCTGCAAAGTTCATAATTTTGTCCTTTTTTATGGCTGCGTAATATTCCATCATGTATATGTACCATATTTTTTTAATCCAGTCCTCTTTCGATGGGCAGCATGGTTGGTTCCATGTTCTAGCTATTGCAAATAATGCTGCAATAAACATGTATGTGCAGGTATCTTTTTCATAAAGTGATTTGAGATCCCCCACGTATATTCCCAGCAGGAGGATTGCAGGGTTGTATAAAAATGTGCCAAAACAAAACAAAAATCCTGGTCGCTCCCTGATAATTCCCTTTGTCTCAGATGATATTTCTCTTTCTCCTTCCTCTCCCTTCTTCCCTTCGTCTTTCTTTCCTCTTCCCTTTGACTCTTGGGGCTTCTGGTCAAATCATTCAGACAACTTGGCACATTTTTAACTGAACTGGTCGACTGCCTGACTAAATCCTTAAGATGTATTTATATGAAATGCAGCTTAACCATACATTTTGTTAAAGAGCTTTAGGAGATTCAAAAGATTGATTAGGATTGATTAATGATTGGCAAGAGACTTTGGTCACAGTACAATCGTTTTCATGTTCCAGTATGTGGCTGGTCTCTCTCATTTCTGCTTTGGATGTAGCTGTTTTAGGCACTGCTTAATATAGATATGCACTGCACTTTCCACCACCCTCACTCTTGTTCATCCATTCTCTCACCACTGGATTCACACACTCACTAGTGGCAAAGCAGAAGCACCACAGTCTACATCTGAAAAGCCAATGACTACCCTGCAGTCCCATGGAAAGAGTTTAAATGCCTCTTACAGAGAAAAAATCGTGAAGGACGAAATACATCTCATAAAATTCTCCTGTTGAAAAAAAATAGGTGAGCCCTACAACACAGATTTCTTAATGCTCTTTTAGATTCTCAGCAGGTCAGCAAAATGATCAGCTGAGAAGGCAACGCGGAGCACGGCGCAGGCCCACAAACAGAATCTGAGTGGACTTGGGGGCGAGTGAGCGGAGTGGCACCTTCACCTTCACATTCTCGCCTGTCAAGTGAGAGGAGGAGGTTGTGCGTCTCAATCCTGGCTGATTATCAGGACCTAGGAGGCTGGCATTTTATTTTCTAAAAGATTTTACACTACGGGAAACTTCAAATCCATGCAAAGCACAGAGAGAATGATGAATCCCTCGGTACGCATTCTCAGCTCCAACGAGCAACTCTTGGCCTGGCTCTTCCTGTGAGAACAGCCCTCGCTCCTCCCTCCTCCTCCCAGCCCTGCCAGAGACCTACTCATGAACAGACTCCCGGCTGCACTCCGGGAGCCTCTCCTTCCCCGGGCCTTTTTTCTCAAGAGTCGGGTTTAGCGATCACTGGCCTGGAGGATCCCTGAATTTCTTTTCAGTCTCATGTTTCTATCAGCATAGGAAGTACAAATCAACACATGCCATTAAGTCAAGTCTATGAAAAAATAAAAATGAATTTCATGTGGAATACATGTAATTTACAGTGTATTAGGTCATTGATGGAAAAGGTATTACTTAGTAAAAGTTAAATATGGACCTGGACTCTCAAAAAAGAAAAATTTCATTCAATGCAGGTTTTAGAGAAACAGTGAGTTCTCCAAAATTTTTAGAAAAGCTAAATGCAGATCATTCTAGCTATTTGCTTGGAGCCAAAGTGAAGCCCACCACTGCCAACAACAAAGTGATAATTAACGAGGGAGAATAACGCACATCACTCCAACTTCAGTAGTGGGCCAAGTGATGTGCTTCAGTGCATTCTGAGATGAGCTGACAGAGCCAGTTCCATCCTGGGGATGCAGAAATTGGCACCGCCAAAACTTTAATATTAATGGTCCACTCATGGGTCCTACTCAATGTATGCATGTAACAAAACTGCACGAGATCAAAAATGTGTGCAAATTTCCAAAAACAAGGTTGTAAATGAGCAAGCATTTTTGTCTTTGACAATTTTCTCTTTAAAATGATTTCCTATAACCACCTGAGCTTTAACATTAATCCACCTGACAGTGTCTTGGTCAGAAGAAATCATTCTTGTAGAAAATGGCACTTGAACCAATTTTTCAGTTTCCTAACTGTGAGACAAAGAGCCCTCACAATAGAGACTTAATGATGCATTCTTGCCCTGAGATCACAAAATCCTAAAATCTCCAAAATGGAAGGGATTCAGGGACCATGCAGCTACCCAAACATAATGGTTCCCCTCATTTTAGCTTCTTGGTATTGGAGAGTATGTGCCATCGAAACAACAATATCCTCTAAATTAAAGACAAATCCAGAAGTGAGACCTGGCTGATCCTATGGACATCTCAAGCAACACCTGCACTTTGGGTTCAGACTTAATGTGCCCTCCCCCCAAAAAACTGGACCACATGTGAGAAGCTAACAGAAGGCAGAATCTAGAAGGAGCAGCAAAAGCTTTCAGCATGTCCTCTGAGTTGGCCAAGGAAACAGATGTTGCTACAAGAAAAATTAGCTTTTATAGTCTGATGTGTGTTACTTGGGATCAGTATCAAGACATATAGAAGGAGAAAATAAGGTAATGTGTTTTTTAAGCCAAACCTCAAAGATAACTTTAATCATATACAATACTCAGATTTTTATTTTTGAATCAGGGTCTTACTCTGTCATCCAGGTTGGAGTGCAGTGACACACTCACAGCTCACCACATCCTCGACCTCCTGGGCTCAGGCAATCCTTCCGTCTCAGCCTCCCAAACAGCTGAGACTACAAGCATATGCCACCACACCTAATTTTTTTTTAAGAGATGAACCCTTGGATCCAAGCAATCCTCCTACCTTGGCCTCCCAAGTGCTGATATTACAGGCGTGAGCCACCGTGCCCAGCCACTTTAACCTGTCGGTTTTTTAACCTGTCGGTTGATAGGGAGAGAGTCTATGCCTCCTTCCAGGCAAAAGAATAGACTTTTTAAAGGCAATCTATAGCTTGTTTGCAACAAGTCTCCATTTACCTGATGATATGTCTGAATTTTTTTCCACAAACCTATGTAAATCGGAAAAGTAAGAGAATCACTTAACCCTAGAGAGATTTGGCAAAACAGAATTCATGGTGTCTTATACTTTCCCTCTTAGAAAATAGCTGCTTGATTATATTTAATTTGAAAGCCAGTCAAGAAAGACTGCATCTTTTGACTTCTATTGATTGAAATAATCTGCATAAAATTGATGAGTATTCTACGGAACCTAACTCTTAGAAATATAAAGTCTATAAAAATGTTTCACAATTTAAAAGTAACTGTGTTACAAAGTAAGAAAACAAAGAGAAAATTTCTCAAAATTCCACCACAATTTCATCATTAGACCATTTTAATATATTTCTTTTTGGTAATTTATTTATTTTCAGTCAATCTCACTCTGTCACCCAGGCTGGAGTACAGTGGCAGTCTCACAGCCACCACAGCCTTGACCTGCTGGGCTTAGGCGACTCTTTTACCTCAGCCTTCCAAGTAGCTAGAACTATAGGCACCACCATGCCCAGCATTTTTTTTTTTAAATTGTACAAACAAGGTCATGCCAAGTTGCCCAGGGTGGTCTGAACCCCCTGAACTCAGGCAATCCTCTTGCCTCTGCATCCTAAAAGTGCTGGGATTACAGGCGTGAACACCTGGCTTCTTTGGCCATTTTAAACACGCCTGTTTTTACTTTAAGTTACACTTACAGTAATTATAACTTCAACATCTTATTTCTTCACTTAGTATTAAATCTATTTCATCATGCTGCCATGATTTTAGAATTTTTAAATGAACGCATAAATGAGTCATAATCTGCATTATTATTGCTTCATATTAAATGTTAACATTGCAATGGGCTATTCATGGAATGACTTTTTATATTTTCGTATTCTTTAGAATTGTTTCTAGAAGCAGAATAGCCACAGGTGCTGTAGAGGTCCTGGTGTACATTACCACTGATTCCCAAGAGTAGTATTAGTCTACAATGTAACATGAAACACAGATAGATGCTGCTCTGATATGTTTTTCCCAGCAGTTGATATTCACTTTTAAAAATTGCTAGCTAAATGTGAGAAACAGTACTTCATTTTTATAATTTTATCATCTTTATTAAAGTACCAGAATATTTTCTATTTGTCTGCTTGTGAATCATATTCCCTCTACTGTGAGCTCTCTTTTGAATTCTTTTGCCAGTTTACCTACTGGGGTCCTTATACATTTGTATGAGCTCTTTACCAGACTTCTTTACTACTATTATCTCCTGAGTATTTTTGGTTTAACGTTATCATATTTAACCTTTTCATCCTTTTAAAATTTATTTTCATGCATGGTATGAAATGAGCCTAGATTCATCATTTTACCAAATTATCAATGAGTTGACTCAAAATACCATTTATTGAATAATCTTTCATTCCCATTGATAAGTAGCAATTTCAATTTAAAGGAAAACAATTAAATTCAGCAGCTGGCTTTTTTTCTTCTTCTTCCAACTAAAGTGAATACATTCTTGGAAAAATCTAGGACACATAGAAGAAACCAGAACCTCATTATGATGAATTTGTTTATAAACTAATGAGTGCACATATACACATGGGTATATCTGCAGCTATGTGTATATGCATGCACATAAGTACATATGTATATTAAAGAGAAGGAAATATTTTGAGAGCAAATAAGAGCAGGGCAAGTGCTCTGACCACTGCAAAATTAGGCCATGGTATAGGCCTGATGGATGAAATTAAAACACACTGGTGGTGATATGAAGAAATATGCAGCCATCTGGCTCAGTGTCTTCACTGTGTTACTTCACATTTGTTATCTTAGACATTTAGCTTACTACCTTAAATATTTATCTGTTCCCCCTTGGTTTTAATTTCTTTCTTTCACTAGGGGAGACTACATAGTTTTAATATTTGTAGATTTAACAGATATTTGTTGAGTGTCTACTATGCACCTGGTACAGTTATAAATGCCAGTGAGTTGAGGGAAAAAAGCCCAGCAAGAACACGGCTCTTCTTGAACTCTCATTCTAACAGCAAACACCCCTATGCATGTCGGTGTCATACAGTGCAGCATGTGGTATGGACAATCAAGAAATCCCAGGAGGCCAAAAGTTGCCAAAAGTTGCACTGAATGTGGCTGGGCTACAGAGGAAGGCCCAGGGCACAGTGGGGTGGCTTTGCTGACCACTCTCCTTCACAACAATGGCTCTGCTCATGCATCTCTATGCAGCTATCCTGCTCTCTGATCGCCACATGTGTCCACACGTTGGCTCCATGATGGTAGCCTGTACCCAGGACCTGGGGCCGTGCTGGGCATTTGTGAAATGAACGACTTAGTCCCTGAAAGATGCTGATGAAGCCTACACACTGAGTCTTTGTGTGGTCTCCTCTCACCACGTAATTTAACTCCATCGCCACCTTGTCTGGACAAAACCACATTTACTCAAGTGGCCTCTGGGGACAGGCTGCTCCACTCATAGAAGTGAGAAGTCCATTGATGGAACACTCAGTGCACTTGGGGGTGATCAAGGGATGGGGACCAAGGGACTCTACACCTCATCAATAAGGGGTGCTGATCAATGAAGACAGAAAAGACTGAAAGATGACACAAAGGCTCTTGGTCAGGGCGTGAAATTCTGAAATAGGACAGGGATTTGTTAAGGGTTTGTAGCGGGGAGGCCAGATATCAGAAGCAAGAACTCCACAACGCTGGCTAAGAGCATGCGGTCCTGGTGGTTGGCTACAAAGACTCAGTATACACAGGGCCACGGCAGCAGCAGATCAGCAGAACTCACACTTTGCCAGCTCAGAGCCCTCACTCCCTCCTCCCTGCCCTCAGTGTTTTAGAATGGCAAGTCCATGTCCAGTCACTGGCTCCTGCTGGCCAGGAAGGGTGCTGGGCTCTCTCAAAGGCCCATGTAATAGGCTCTCTGAGGATTCTGCAAGCCTTGGAGAACATAAAGATGAATGGAAAAGGAACGTTCACTGTGACGTTGCTGATGTGAGGCTTCCTTCCCACCATTAAACATCAGATGAACCCCTACAAGTCCCCAGAGTGCAACGGGAGCACAAAGGTTATGTTCTGAAGCGATGCAACAGACCAGGTTTTCACAATGCAACGTCAACTTCAACTCAGTACCAATAGTAGATGCCAGCTGCCAAGAGTAATTACTGAGGGCTGGTGAGGCAGGCACAGATGTTCATTAATTATTTTTATATACAGCTTTATTGAGATATAATTTCTATGCCATGCAATTCATCCATTTAAAGTATACAGTTCAGTGGTTTTTAGTACAAAGTTGGGCAATCATCACTGCCATCTAATTTTCATCACCTCTCAACAGAAAAGTCATCAGCAGTTACGCCCCATTCTCCTTCAGCTGCCTCCCACAGCCACCCCCAGCCCGAGACAACCAATACTTCCTTTCTGTATAGATTTGCCTATTCTGGATATTTCCCACAAATGGGATCATTACGTATCTGGCTTCTTTTACTGAGTGTAATGTCTTCAAGGTTCACCCGTGCTGTAGCATGTATCAGCCGATAATATTCCACGGTATGAACAGATCACATCTATTTTTCCATTCATCAGCTGATGGACATTTGGGCTGTTTTGGCTTTTTGGCTATTCTGAATGATGCTGCCATGACCATTCTTGTGCGAGTTTTTGTAAAAATGTAAGTTTTCAGACTCTTGGGTATATACCTAGGGGTGGGATTGTTTGGTCGTATGGCAACTTTATGCCTAATTTTTGGGGCCAAATAGTTTTCCAGAGAAGCTGTGCCAATTTACATTCCCACCAGAAGTTATAAGGGCTTCAATTTCCACACATCCTCACCAACACTTATTATTATCTGTCTTTTTCATCATGGCCAACCCGGGGACTGTGAAGTGGAATCTCACTGAGGTATGGATCATTAATTCTATCATGAGACAACTGGTGTCTTCCGATCAGCAAGGAAGCCATGCTCTGATGGGAAAGGCACCAGCTTTGCAGTCCCACAGGCCTCAGGTCCCCACTCAGGAGTGAAGCATCCAGAGGAAATTACAAACTACTGGACCACAACTCCTCAGTTGTAAAATGGTGCTAATAATGCCTTTCTCATGGCAATAAATTCCTAAGACAAGGCCTAGCGTGTAGTAGGCATCTAATCAACAGTTTCCTTGCCATTGTGATACCCTGGCTCTGTGCCTGAAATAAAACAATGCAGAGTCTGGTGGCCCCTAGGAATATAAGGTCTAGTTTGCAAGTCCTGTATACATGAACAATTCCAAGACATGTGACAGGTGCTCTAAGGAGGTATTCACAAGGAAGCTTGGGGGCCTAGAGGAAGGGATGCTCATGTCTTCCAGGGAAGTCAGGGATGATTTTGCAGAGCAGCTGACCCAGACAAAAAGCCACTCACTACCACGTGATTAAAATAGGATGCTACTTTAACAATCTCCACGTTTGTTCCAAAACAACTTAGCATCCTATTATAGGCAACACACCCACAAGTCCAGTCTCTTGGTGGTTAAAGGTTTACTAAATCCTAAGTGTGAAATCAGAATTGTAATAATTTTACATATTTTCCAAATTTTATATTTTAAGATGACTCTAATCATTCCCTCAGAGAAACAGAAGATAAATTTGAACTTTTAAAGAAGTGGGCCTATGCATTTGGCTACATCAAGTCAAACTCAAAATCCAGACTATCTTTTTGCAGCATTACTTTTGAGAAGCAGATGCTATTGGCACATCTTTCGAGAACCCTGATTAAGTAGTGTGGTAGTAGACTTGCATTTCGTCTTCAGTGTATGCTTCTGAAATGAACGAAGCAAACCATGTCTTTATTCAGCAGCCAGACAGGCACGATCTCATCCAGTACTTGGTTTGTACCTAGCAAGGGGAGAGGAGACAACTTTGGTTACAGCAAACATCCTCTCCTCCACCGTTTTTTTCTTACAAACAAAAGCAACGCGTGGCTAAACAAAATAACTACACATGGCCTTCGGAAATCAAGTTTTCTTTTAGAAATCAGCTCCCACAATATCTACTAATCTGGAATTTGCATACAGGTTTAAGAAACACTTCTTACTATGCCAGAAAGCCTCTGACTTCTAGGCCACTTTCTTTTTCTCACAGATGTCACCAAAGCTCACCTGAAGTTTGTTTTGTTTTGTTTTGTTTTTGAATTATTACCTGTTCTATTTTCCTTTTAACAAACTCTGGGGGATTCTGTTTATGGAAGTGGTTCATAACAGCAAAATTCTCTTCTACAAAATAGCAACAAGGAGAGATTGAGAGTGAAAGCTGGAAACAGATGGAGAAGAAGGTTTCAGAAGGAGAAGAAAGGTGAAAACAATCTAATGAATGAATGATAGACAAAAATTGGTCTATTCATGTGATATATTATTTCGCTTTAAAAGAGAAGGAAATTCTGACACCTGCTACTACATGGATAAATCTCGAGGATACTATGTTAAATGAAACAAGCCAGTCACAAAAAGACAACTACTCTATGAGTTTACTTACATGAGGTACCTAGAGCAGTAAAATTCATAGAGACAGAAAGTAGAATGGTGACTGTCAGGGGCTGGGGGAGTGGGAAGTTAGTGCTTAATGGGCACAGAGTTTCATTCATGGAGAATAAAGAAGTTCTGGAGATGGATGGTGGTGATTGCTGCGAAACCATGTGAATGCACTTAATGCCACTGAACTGTACAATCAATAGTTAAAATGGTAAATCTTATGTAATGAATACTTTACCCTAAGAGAAGAAGGGACACAATGGACTTCAACTCACTCTCCCTACCAAAGCCCACAGCAGAAGCGTCTCCGAGAGCTCATTTTGCTGTTCATTTTAAGATTTAGAAAGTGCTCTATTTAGACAAACGTGTGTTTTTATACACAAAAGGATCGATTTCAAAAATTCTTCATTTCTCAACAATCAAAATAAACAAAGGTCAGGCGAGGTGGCTCAAGCCTGTAATCCCAGCACTTTGGGAGACTAAGCTGTGAGTGACTAGTCCGAGCCCATGGGTTCGAGACCAGCCCAGGCAACCTGGCGAGACCTCGTCTCTACAATAAAACAAAAATTAACTGGGCGTGGTAGTGCGTGCCTGTAGTTCCAGTTACTTGGAAGGCTGAGGCAGAAGGATCGCTGGAGTCCAGCAGGTCGACACGGGGATGGCTCTGAGCATACCACTATACTCCAGCCTGGGCGACAGAGTGAAACTCCAACTCGAAAAAAGAAACGCAAATGATACTTAGCTTTAAGGCCGCCTGTCATTCTTTGTTTCAAATACAGAGCAGTGCACAAGAGGTGTGTTTGGGACAACAGTGTTCTCTTGCTCCTTGTACCCTCAAGAGGACGATGTGTTCAGGAGAAGGATGAGGGCCAGAATTTCAAGGAAGTACCACAAAGAGGCAGGCAAAGCCCTGGCCCTGGGCCTCTGCTGATGCAGCACAAAAAACACGTTCTGCAGAGAGTTTCCAATTGGTGCTAAAGAAGCCAGGGCAGGAAGTCGAAGGACTCCAGATAGTAGCATCAGAGCCAGACATTAAAGGCCACTCCTGAAACCTGGCCACTCTACTCTGCTACAGGCTCAAGTCTGTGTAATATTGTATCTCATTCTACAGTGGTCAAACTACAACATCCCTCATCATATCCATCATTAAAAGTAGAACTGTTTTAAGCTTAACATTTCTTCATTTCTTACAAAGGTCCCGAGTATCCAAGGAAATCTAAACTCCTCCCCTCTCCATCACGCACCTAGGAAGACACTGACTACTCCAGAGGGCTCAACATCACTGCAAGGGAGTGGAGTGGAGCCTGGCTCTGAGTAGCCGAGACCAAAAGCAGGAGGGCAGAGGACAAACACAGCCAATCGAAACTTACAGGACTAAATTAAAGTTCTGACTCTTCCTGTCCTATTCTCACCTGTTGTGTTTTTTTAATCTTGCTTTCATTGGGCTCAAAGGACCACAATCAACAGCAAAGGTACAAAGCAGAAAATAGGCCAGAAGGTGCCCATCAAGAAGTATCATAATGCTTGCCAAGCCCAGGGAGATGAATGACGGGCAGCGCACCCACCCACTCATCACAAAGGCTGGGGAAGCACCTTGCCACCACTGTGGGAGCCAGCTTATTAAGTGCTGCTGTGCAAAAAGGGTTGCCAAGGTGATCAACCATCGATGGCTACAGGACAGGCTAGCTTACTTTCTGGCACTTTTGATTTCCCGATGGCGAAAAATGGGCCTACTGCATTTCCAAGACTCTATGCTGTAAGTCTTTACCGTTAACATAATATGAAGCTTTGTGGTAATGGATTTAACCTCCTCTTTAATGCATAATTATAGCAAGTGGAATTGTGTCCCTTGAAAAGACACACCCCATTTCTAATTCCTAATCCCTGATATCTGTGAATGTGACCTTATTTGGAAACAGGGTCTTTGTAGATGTAAGCTGAGGATCTTGTATGAGGTCATCCAGAATTTAGGATAAGCCCTAAATTCAATGATTGATGACCTTATAAAAGAAAGAAGAGGGAGATTTGAGACACAGAAACAAAGGGAGGAAAGCCTTGTGAAGATAGAGCAGATGTTGGAATAATATACCTTCAAACCAAGAAATGCCAAAGATTGTTGCCCACCAGTAGAAGCTAGGAGAGAGTCATAGAATGAAAAGAGTCAATCCAGATTTCTTTCACATCTTAATTCTGGACTTCTGACCTCCACAAGTATGAAAGACCATATTTCTACTGTTTTCAGCCACCAAGTTATGGTAATTTGTTATGGCAGCCCCAGGAAACTAACAAAGATATTATCTTAGTAAGAGTATTTATAGGCAAGGCGCAGTAGCTCAAGTCGTAATCCCAGCACTTGGGAGGCCAAGGTGAGAGGATTGCCTGAGCCTATGGGTTCGAGAACAGCCTGGGCAAGACCTTACCACTACAATAAATAATAATAATAATAATAATAAAAGCTGGGCATGGTAGTGCACGCCTGTAGTTCCAGCTACTTGGAAGGCTGAGGCAGAAGGATCACCTGAGCCCAGCAGGACAACGCTGGGGTGGCTGTGAGCATGCCACTGCACGCCAGCTGAGGCGACAGAGTGAGACTCCAATTCAAAAGGGAAAAAAAAGAGTATGTATAAAGGTTTCTATCTTGGTGCTTGTTTGAGGAAAGTGACCTGGGAGGGCTCGGCAGTTCCACGGCCCATCTGACCTATGCAGCTTTACAGAAGAGAACAAGACGTCCAGGCTCTCCACAGTTCAGAGGAGCTGAGCTCTGTTTCCATTCGTCATTCAATTATTTTCCTCAGGGAACAGGAAACTGTTTCCTTGGACTTGGGGAATTTAACTGTAAATGGGCCAAATTAAAAAAAACATACTGTGTACATGAGCATAAATTTCTTATGACTTACCAGAATGTGTCATGCAATAACACACTAAATAACACATCTTTCCTGGAGTGCCTTCATTAAAGTCATTCAGACCATCACGGTGATGAAACAAAGAGATCCTACAAATGCCTCACCAATCTAAAAATAAAGAAGCCATCTGGAAGAGGATTCTACAGCTTTGTCCATCCTGTTAAGGGTCATCAGGCAGGGGCCAGAGCTGGTAAATTTAGGCTCTAAAGCCATTAGACCATCCACCTGACCAACACATGCCAGGATAAGTTCCCTTCACTAACACTGGGTGACATGGCCAGGTTTGGGTTTTGGGATCTCAAGGCCTTCTTCAAACTGTGTCCTTAGATCTTCCCATGAGTTCCCATGAGATACTCTCATAGGGGAGTCAATGCTGGGGGACAGTGGGGAAAGCTTGGGATCCTCCATTGCACCAGACCCCTGAGAGGCATCGCTGATGTGGGACAAACTTACTCTCACACCAACTATGCCTTCCTAGAAGTGTGCACTCCACACATAAGTAGTGTCTGGTAAGGTGGGCTGAAAATTGAAATCGTTCAAGAAGCAAGGCTTTTCTCTTCCCATTCTGTTAGGAAGAAAAATGGTATGGATTAAAAACATTTTCATGTCTGTGAAGAAGAATTTGCTATTTGTCCCAGAGCAGTCATTCTTTTGGTGATAGGACCCTCTTCCCTCTACCTCCCAGGTTTCAGCTGGATCTGTGGCTACCAGCTAGGGGCTCCACTTGCCAGCCAGACGTATCTGTGCCTCCGGACTGGGCCAGCAGGCTGTGAACAGTTGTGCTGTGCAGCTCTCCTGGGTCTTGAACTCCAGATCGCGCTTCGGTGCCCCATCCTGCCTCCAGGCTTCCACACGGACACAGGAGCAGCCTAGCTTCAATCATACAAACCAGGAAAGGGACAGAGCATCCAGGCAGACAATGGCTGGAAGAACCACAGGGAGCAAAGCTGCCCACAACGTGGGATGGTTACAGAAGAGGAAACCAACTTCTCCCTTTCCTTAGCCACAATAATTTATTGGTTCTTTTCTTTTAATTTGTATTTTAAAGATGTGGGGTACAGTTCCGGGTTAGGTATACAAATGGTCATTGTACACGTAAAGTTTGGGCCTCAATTTGTTCCCCGTGGCACCTGGTTTGAGATCAGGTATTCTTATTGAGGAAGTGTATCCCCCTGACCGACTCCCCCACCCTGGCAGTTTCCCACTACCACCAATCCCTTTCTTATAGTATTTTGATAATCGTTCAGGGTCTGCTTATGAGAGAGAGCCTGTGGTACTCACTTCTTTGTTTCTGTGATAGATTGCTGAGGATTACAGTCACTGAATTCATCCAAGTTGCTGGCCATGATCTTGTCCTTCTTATGGCTGCATGATGTTCCATCATGTATATGTACCATATTTTTAAAAATCCAGTCTATTTTTGATGGGCAGAATGGTTGGCTCCATGTTTTTGCTCTTATGAATAGTGCTACAAGAAACATGCGCGTACAGGTATCTTTTTTATAGAATGATTTGAGTTCCTCTGAGTATATTTCCAGGAGGGGATTGCTGGGTCATATGAGAGGTCGATTTTTAGATCTTTTAGGAGTCGCCAAACTATTTTCCACAGAGGTTGTGCTAGTTTACACTCCCACCAACAGTGCAGAAGGGTTCCCTTTTCCCCGCATGCTCTCCTTATCTGTTGTTTTTTGAGGTATTGGTGATGGCCATCCTGACTGGAGTTAGAAAGTATCTCAGTGTAGTTTTAATTTGCACTTCTTTGATAATTAGTGAGGCTGAGCATTTTTCATGTATCTGTTGGCCACTAATATGACTTCTTTTGAGAAGTGTCTATTCATGTCTTTTGCCCACTTTTTTTTTTTTTGAGTCTCACTCTGTCGCCCAGACTAGAGTGCAGTGGCCGCTCCCAGTCACCGCAGCCTCGACC
The DNA here is from genome assembly GCF_000164805.1 of Carlito syrichta. Taxonomy (NCBI): domain Eukaryota; kingdom Metazoa; phylum Chordata; class Mammalia; order Primates; family Tarsiidae; genus Carlito; species Carlito syrichta. The sequence continues at coordinate 277,202 of NW_007253792.1, forward strand.
TACTGGGCTCTGGCGATCCTTCCGCCTCAACCTTCCGAGGAGCCGGAATTACAGGCACACACTACCACGCCCGGTTGATTTTTGATTTATTGTAGAGATGAGGTCTCGCCGCCCAGGCGAGTCTCGAACCCGCAGGCTCAGGCAATCTATTCACCTCAGCCTCCCAAAGGCGTGGGATTATAGGCTGAGGCACCGAGCCCGGATGTCCACTTTTTAATAGGGCTGTTTGTTTTTTTCTTTTCGGCATGTTTGAGTTCCTTGTAGATCCTAGATGTTAGTTGGAAAATGTTTTTTTCCCAGTCTGTAGACTGTCTCCCCACTCTCTTGATGGTTTCTTTGGCTTTACAGAAGCTTGTGAGTTTGATGAGGTCCCACTTGTCTATCTTATCTCTTATGGCATGGACACTTGGGGTTTTGATTAGGAATTGGTTACCAGTTCCAATTTCCATAAGGGTACCTCTTGCATTTTCTATGGTTCTTACAGTATGAGATTTTACATTTAGGTCTTCAGTCCATTTAGAGTTGATTTGTATATGTGATGACAGGGAGGGGTCTTTTTTTTAATCTTCTGCATGTGGTCAGCCAGTTTTCCCAGTACCATTTCTTGAATAGGTTCTCCTTTCTTCAGTAGTTGTTAGTGGAGGTTTGTTGAAGATGAATTGGTTGAGAAATTCAGGTCTTGCTTCCAGAAGCTCTATACTGTTCCAATGGCCTATAGGCCTGTTCTTGTACCAATACCAGGCTGTTTAGATTACTGTAGCCTTATAATAAAATTTAAGTCTGGAAGTATAATACCTCCCACTTTTTTTTTTCCTGAGGATTGTTATTGCTATTCATGATCGTTTATGGTTCCATATGAATTTCCATATTGTTGTTTCCAGGTCTGAGAATGATGCTTGTAATTTAATGAGTGTGCATGAAATCGATAGATTGCCTTGGGTAGGAATGACATCTTTACAACGTTGATTTTTCCAAAACAAACAAATTGCGTCGTCATCTTTGATTTCTTTGAGCAATGTTTTGCAGTTTTCATTGTAATGGTCTTTCACGTCTTTGGTTAGCAAGATGCTGAGGTATTTCTTTTTTCTTTTTCTTTTTTTTTTTTATGGCTGTTGTGAATGGGATTGTGCTTTTTATTTGGTTCTCTGCCTGTTTGTTGTTGGTGTGTAAGGATGCTACTCTCTCTGCACATTGAATCTGTACCCTGAGACTTTGCCAAAGTCTTTTATCAGTGTAAGAAGATTTTTTTTTTGACAGATTCTCGTGGGTTTTCAAGAAATAGAATCATATTGTCAGCAAAGAGGGATAGTTTGACTCTCTCTTTCCCTACTTGGATACCCCTGATTTCCTTCTCTTGTCTGATTGTTCTAGCTAGACCTTCCAAGACCATGTTAAACAAGAGAGGTGAAAGTGGACAGCCTTGTCTTATTCTGGTTTACAGAGGAAATGCTGCCAATTTTTGTCCATTTAGCAATATGTTGGCTGTGGGTTTATCGTAGATGGCTCCCACTATTTTGAGCTATTATGAGGGATGCTCCCTCTATGCCTAGGTGTTCAAGGGTTTTTAACAAGAAGGGATGCTAGATTTTATCAAAAGCTTTTTCTGCATCTAATGATATAATCATGTAATTCCTGTTTTTACATCTGTTGATGTATTTAATTACATTTGTGGTCTTGCAGATGCTAAATTAGCCCCGCATCCCAGGGATGAAGCCTACTTGGTCATGGTGATGACTTTTGAGATGTGTTGTTGGATCTGATTTGTTAGAATCTTGGTTTTTTTGCATCTATTCATCAGGGATATTGGCCTGTAGCTCTCCTTTGTTGAATCTTTACCTGATTTGAGTGTCAGTGTGATGTTCACTTAGTAAAATGATTTGGGGAGAGTTCCATATTTCTCAGTTGCTTGGAATACTTTCAATAGAATTAGTATGCTTTGTGTGGTGATAAGTAAAAAGTATATTCTATGGTTGTTGGGTAGAGTGTTCTGTAGGTATCTATCAAGTCCATTTGGTTTGTCATTCTATGTCTTTTCAGTGGTGCATTCAGTCCATTCACATACAGGCTAATTATTGAGATGTGAGAGTTTATCCCTATTGAGATGTGAGAGTTTAACCTGTGAGGTTTTTATAGAGTTTGTTATTGTTGTTTGTTGGTTGGTTTTCTTTTGATATTTGGGTTGATATGTGTGTGTGTTTTCAACCTTTTCCCTGTATTCTTGGGAAGAGTGTGGTCATTCTTTTTTTCTTTCTTCTGTGTTTAATACTTTCTTAAGTGTTTCTTGTAAAGCTGGTCCAGAAGTGGAGTAAACTCTTAGGGATTGAATGTCTGGGAAAGATTTTAATTCTCTATTGCTGATGAAGCTTAGCTTAGCTGGATAGGAAATTCTTGGTTGAAATTATTTATCTTTGAGAACTTTGAAGATTGGACTCTAGTCTCTAGCCTGCAGTGTTTCTGTAGATAAGTCTGCAGTTATTCTTTTTTTTTTTCTTCCCATACCCAGCTAACTTTTGTGATTTATTATAGAGACAAGATCTCACCAAGTTGCTGGGTTGCTAGGGCTGGTCTCGAACCTGAGGGCTCAGGCAGTCCACTCTCCTCGACCTCCCAAGGTGCCAGGATTGCAGTCTGAGCCACAAAGCCCAGCCCGTTGCTAATCTGGTCTTCCCGAGTAAGTACTCTAACCTTTCTGTCTTGCTACCCTTAGGATTTTTTTCTTTTATACCTATTTTGTGTAAGCAGATTACTATGTGTCTAGGAGTTGGTCTTCTTATTTGATGTCTTGCAGGGGTTCTCTGAATCTCTTATGTTTGAACGTTCATGTCTCTGATGAGACGAGTCAAGTTTTCTTGAATAATTTCATGGAATGTTTGTACAGCATGGTCTCCATTTTTCTACCTGCCTCAGGAATACTAATTAATCTTCGGTTCGGCCTCTTGATATAATCGCACATCTCTTGGAGGCTTTGTTCTGTCTTTTATAGCTTCTTTTCTGTGTTTTTAACAGTTTAGGCTACTTCCATACTTTGGTCTTCAAGCTCTGAGATTATTTTTCTGCTTGGTTAATTCTGTTACCATGCTTGCCAGTTTGTTTCATTTACTGTATCCTTTATTACTGTCATCTCAGTTACCAACTCCTTCATTCTTTCCTCTTGTTTCTCATTTCTATTCATTCTCTCTATTGATAAATTGATCTCTGGGTTTGTGGTTTGGGACAGTCATTCTGGGGGCTCGTCATTGTTTGAGTTCGACAGTGTGTATTCTCAGGTGCTGCCTTCCCAGGAGTCTGTAAGGGCCCTGTATTCTTCCTTTGATTCTTCTTCATTTTTGTTGGTTTTCCTCCCCCTTTCCCCTCCTTCTTTACTTCTGTTGCTCAGTGATGGGGGAAGCTTTCTCTTCTGTTTGCTCAATCCCCTCTCCTTCCTTAGGTGGATCCTCTGGATGTGCTCAGTTTTGGAGCTGGACTGGGGACGGGGGGTTGTGCTTTTTGCAGTTCTGAGATTTGGTTGAGGTATGATGGGGGAGCTGTGGTCTGGAAGCAGTCTGCAGGCGATGGTATTCGCCGACAAGTGTGTGGGCCCCGAACCCACTTCCCGCCATCTTACGATCCCTCCATGTAGTGGGGGCATGTGTAGGCCCACTGAGAGCAAACTGAGTTAGGTAAAAGGGGAAGAACGGAAAAAGGAAGAAGGGAGACCAAAGGAAGATAAAGACAGAGGAGGAGAAGGAAAACAGACACACCAACTAACAAAGAAACAAACAAAAATAAATAAAAAATAAAAACAAACACGCACACACAAAAAAGCCTGATGATGCACTCGCCCTCAAAAATATCCATACGCAAACAGAAAAACCAAGAAACACCAAAAAAATAACAAAAACAAGTACTCAAACAAAAACAGAGGGAGAAAAGAAAAGAGCTCCCTCTGTGGCGGTTTTGGAACTTCAGCTTCCTTTCCCAAGCACTGCTGCTGCTGGTGGCTGCTTCAGGAGGGCGGGAGGGTGTGGGCTGGGGTCTCCAGCCCCTCCCCTCCGCTCTGAGCTCAGGCTGCCCTGGCAGCGCTTAGTCGGACAGACTGCTCTGCGAGGAGGGCGATTCCGATCCCAACTCGCCTCACGGACTTTCACTCACCCACGCACACCCTTGCAGACCTTCTCGCCCCCACTGGGTCTGTCGTCGTCTTGCCTCCTCTCTCATGATGCCTTTACCACAGCAGCTTAGCCTCTTCCCTGACTGAACCTCAGGATCAGACGTTTAAGCCTGAAATAAATGCTTCTTTATTTCATAAACTGAATTGGTGTTCTTTGGTCATGAACAATTTAGAAGACAAGTCACACAACTCATCTGTGTCATGGTTTGCCTCTGTGCTACAAAAGACCTGGTGTCAGCTTAAATAATGTACTGACCAGCAGCTTCAAAGGTGGCTTCAAGAGAACCAGGTACATGTTGACTTACTGCGCAACTTAGAACAGGCCATTTCATCGCCTTCCTCATGGGAAAGAGAGGAGAAAAATGAGAGTAATGGAGGGCGTTCTACACTAAATTAATGTACGTAATCTTTGGAAATGTACCAAATTCGTGTCTTTCCCTATTTTTTTATTTCTTTTTGAAGGAAGGGGGTGTCAAAAATGGATTTTTCTTTGATAAAATGGTGATTTGGCCAATAATAACTTTTAATAATACCTTAGAAACATTAAAACTTAACTACCCTAGCGCTGATCTCATCCATTAAAATATGGTGTCCTAGGCCATGAAACCCCCAAATCTAGGACTACACATCCTCAAGCCCTAATATCCTGAAACCACTGGGTGCACAAAGATAATCTCCAAGCAAGGGCACCTATAGTTTCGGCGACAGTTAAAAAAAAAACAGATGTGGGGCATGCACTATAAGAGTTGAGTTGCCTGTCTGAGGCTACACAGCAGTATGAGGCAGAGCTGGAATTCTGAGCCCAAACCGTATGTGAGCAGAGACCGAGCACTGCTAGAGAGGACTCTACACCATAGTTGTGGGCTCCTAGGCTACCCACATGCCCAGGTGGCAAGGAGGTCTCATTTCAAGACAAGCATCCTCTTTATTGTCCTCCAAGAGCTGTTACTCATCAGATGCCCTGTGCGCGCCCATAGCACATTAGTAAGACAGTGCATGCAACAATTATATAGAGCTGGACAGCCGGTGGACCACTGTTCTATCCATTATATGACTTGATTCTCATGGCTGTGAAGCAGATGAGGCTGGTGCTGCTATTATCCCCACTTGGTAGGGGTGGAAACTAAAGTACAAGAGGTCATGTGACAGGCAGGGCTGTATTTTATCTTCACAAGGTAAGCATTTTATATCATTTAGACAGAGAGCTGATGGTGGGGAAGGGAGCCGCTGTTATCCTCCAGGAGAATTTCCGACTATCGCTCTCCATCTCCCCACACTAGAGACCAATCTCCTTCCTCCTAGTGGCACCTTCCTCACAACCTGAGCCTGCTGCCTCCCTGCCCAATGGCTTCTCTGTACCCACCCAGACCATGGGCCCCTGAAACCAGGGACTAAGATCTAGTTGATGTGCATTGTGTGCACAATGCACATCAACTAGATCTTATCCACAAGTCACAGAAAATACCTGGTCCTCGATAGATGTTCAATAAATACCCTCCAAATGAGTGAATCAGACAACTGTCTCCCCACTACCACACTAAGCAATTGTGGGGTGTACGCCAAAAATTGTAGGAAAGAACATGGCTTGGACCCAGCAATTCTAGGTCTTGGATTTTTTTTTTTTTCCCACAAGAAAGGCATTACAGATATTCACAAGAATCCACGTATAAGAATGTTCACTTTGAGGCTGCTTCTTACAGTAATAATTGGAAAGCACCAACATACCCAGCAATATGAGATCTTTTAAATCTTCTAGGTACAAAGGAATATTATGCATCCATTCTAGCTGACACTGCAGGAATACATCCATGAAACTAAAAAGATTTCCAAGGTATTTATTAAATGAAAAAATAAATAACCCCAAACAATGAGTACTTAATGATCATTTCTGTTATTATATGATGTTCATATATTCACATATTATAAAAGCTTAGCAGGATACAGGGTAGGGTATCAACAGTCATTGTGTCTCGAAAGGTAGAATGATGCTTTCTGGTGGGGTTTATAATGAAATGGATTGCTTCCACATTACGAGGGTGGAAGTTAATCACCCATGTGCTGGCAGGTGTTGAGAGGCTAGCCTCAGACTTTTATGGGTCAGAAGAACTTAAGATCTATAAACTGGAAGGGACCAGGCCCTATGTTCACCTGTGACTTGGGGAATGGTATCAGCAACTCATGACTAAAGTCCCAAGTAGACAAGTGAGCATGGATAACAACCAAGAACAAAGTCATGTCCCTATAGGTGATGCTTTAGAAAGACAAAACAAAACAAAACTCAGAAGGGGGAAGGAAGTTGTATTCTGATGACACCTGAATAAATGGAACGTATAAGGATACATCAGTTAAACACACTACAAACTCGTCTCAGAGGCAGAATAAGTAGACCCTTTTACAGATGCTTCTTTAAAGGTTGAATGCTCTTCTCTATTTCTCATTGCTCTATCATAAAAATTTTGTATGAAAACGTCACATCTCAGAAAAAGATATTTCCAACTCATATCAACAAAAAATTAGTGTCCAGAATATGTAAAGAATTTCTACCAATTAGTGAATAAAGGACCACCTCTCCTCCTCATGCCTCAAAAAAGGAAGGGGAAAAATGTGCCAAGGATATAAACAAACAGTTCAAAGAAGAAGTGCCACTGATGGCGAATCAACATATGAGAAGGTATTTACCCTTCTCAGCAATCATGGAGAGGCACATGCCTGCTATTTCACACCAGCAGGTGGAAACCTTTCAGTCTACCTGATAAAAGTACTCATTGGCAAGGACTAAAGGAACCAGGCCCTTCCAGCATTGTTGGTGGAGTATAAATTGGTACCAACACTTTGGAAAGCAAGTTGCCAAATCCAGTAAAGTTAAAGATAAGCCCATGTTACAAGGGACAGTTCCCCCAGACCAAGGCAAATCCTGACATATGTCTGCAAAGAGAAAGAAGCATGCATGCATGTTGCAGCTCTGCTTAAGAGCACAAATGTGACAGCAACCTAGCTGTCTACCATCAGAGAAATGGAAAAATAAAACAAGTAAAATGAACAAACTAGATCTCCATGAATCATACGAATAAATCTCAGATCTATAATGTTGGAAAGAAAGTTATACAATAGTTTGTATAATGTAGCATAATTTACCTATTTTTTATCTTTTGAGTCAGAATCTCACTCTGTTTGCCCAGGCTAGAGTGCAGTGGCACAATCACGGCCACCACAGCCTCAACCTGCTGGGCTCAGGCAATCCTTCCACCTCAGCCTTCCAAGTAGCTGGAACTACAGGCATGCACCACCACACCCAGCTAATTTTTTTTTTTTCTCCTAGGGATGAGGTCTTGCCAAGTTGTTCAGACTGGTCTCGAAGCCCTGAGCTCGGGCAATCCTCTTGCCTCCACTTCCCAAAGTGCTGAGATTACAGATGTGAACCACCATGCCTGGCAATGTAGTACAATTTATATAAAATTTAAAAACAACACAGAATGATGCTAGATAATAAGACAGATATTCACAAACATGTTGAAAAGTGTATGGTAACAATGCACATCAACTTCAGAATAGTGATTACTGTGTTACAAAAAAACTTCCATAGAACTGTGGGAATCCAGAGGCCTTAGTGGTGCAAGGATATGTACTGACATGTTTAACACTCATGACTCCAGTCCAGGATTCTGTTCATTCTAGTCCTGGAAGATGAAAACCTCAAGGTTTCTGAGTAGACACTAACTGCTGACAGACTCACAGAAGACCCTTCATAATGGCAATCAGGGAACGATATGGCAGCAATATGGTTAAAAAGGCCCTCTACCATGAACTTTGCCTCTGTTGCATACCTCACCTGTGTCTCTGCATCAGTCTGGGACACACCTTTAAACAGCAGAAAACACTGACTCACTGGGGAGCCTGCTGCTGACAGAGCCTAGTGGAAGTTCTTTTGTGTTCCAAGCAGTATTCTGTTATTCTGCATCAACACAGCACCCACCTCCCGTTAAAGGTCCAAAGACAGTCTGGCCGAGGCATGGATGGCTTCTTTTATGCTAACTCCTTTTTTATTGTTTTGGGTGTTTTTGTTTTTGTTTTTGACTCGGAGTCTCACTCTGTCGCCCAGGCTGGAGTGCATGGCATGCTCATGGCCACCGTAGCCTCGGCCTGCTGGGCTCAGGCGATCCTTCCACCTCAGCTTTCTAAGTAGCTGGAACTACAGGCGAGTGCCACCATGGCTAGCTAATTTTTTTTATTTATTGTAGAGATGAGGTCTCGCCAAGTTGCCCAGGCAGGTCTCAAACTTGCGGGCTCAGGCAATCCTCTCGCCTCAGCCTCTCAAAGTGCTGGGATTACAGGTGTGAGCCACTGCGTCTGCCTATTAGGCTATATCCTAAAGGGACTAATTACTGGTCCAAGGTCAAAAGGATAGTCGATAAGCCCTTTCCTTCTGATGAAAAGACAGATGACTCCATGTGCTCTGAGTCTAAAGATATTATTATGGGAAAGTCATGCCAATTCTGTCCCTTACAGGAGCACCTGGAAAAGCTCTTTATTGTTAATCCTATTTTTTTGAGGGCCCATTGTGTACTGAGTGCTGGGGTGAAGGATGTCCAAAGTTGGGTAAAGGAAAGGTGGTGGCTGCTTTCACCACGGACCTGGAGGCAGGTTCTGGGATGCTCAGCAGAATCTCCAGTGACCTCCTCAAGGCTTTATCTCTACAGGTTCAGATCAACAGGGTTGCGGTGCAAAAGCAATGGTCACCACAACAGTGACAACCACAAGTGTATGTCCCTTTGCCATGGCAGGCGCTGCCAAAACTCTCTCCATTAATTCACTGACAACAACTGGTATTACTCCGAAAGGCCAGCTCCCCCATTTATCTGGATTCACCCACATATTTGTTAGTTGTGAAACTAATTCACCCACTTGAGGGCCGCACAGTTGATGCCGAGGGCAGCGAGTGACTGCGTTCAGACTCAACCACATGCACCGAGTCCCTGCTCTAAGCTGTGCATCCTTCCAGCAGCCTTCATGTATTGTCTCCATGACTCAGAGGGGTAGACACCATCACTGCCATTTTACACAAAACAAGAGCCAAAACCGGGAGACTTTAATAACACCCTCCAGGTCCCAGGCTTGTGAAGGGGGAGCTGGATTTCAAATTTAAGTTGCCAACTCCCTGCTCCAGAGTTCCCCTCTATCCGGACTGTCAGTGCTCTGCAGAATAGGCAAGTGTGTGCGTGAGTAGAAAGCTGCACAGCTAAAACACCTGTGAAGCCAACTATAGTGGATTAAGTAGTGGTCTCAAGAGAATAGTCCAAGTTCTTATCCCCAGTACCTGAGAATGTGACCTAACTTAGAAGTAAGGTCTTTGCAAATGTAACTAAATAAGGATTTTGAGATAGGATCACCCTGGATTTAGGGTAGGTCCTGAGTCCAATGAGAAAGAGGATTTGACAGGGACTCAGGAGAGGCAGCCATATGAAGACAGAGGCAGAGACTGAAGTGGTGCTGCCACAAGCCAAGGAACACAAGCTGGCAAGGACAAGAAAGGGGCCTCCTGCAAGACTCTGGAGGGACAGCAGCCTGTTGGCACACTGCTTTCGGGTTTCTGACTCCCAGAACTGTCATAAAATAAATTTCTGTTGTTTTAAACTATCGGACTGTGGCAATTTGTTGCAGAAGCTCTAGGAAACTTAGCCACCAACCTTTGCCTCACAGATTTGCTTGAAGTCCAGCCAGGATAAAGTGGGGCGGGAAGAGAGGAGGGACTCGGAGCCAGTGTACAAACGTCTTTCCTTTCCACCCACCCAGCAGATTCTGCTTGGGACTCAAACCAAAATCACCCAAAGAAACTAACAGCACAAAAGGTCAGCACTCCAGGTATGAGCTAATGCCATCTTAAAATATTTCTACCTAGTAGAGACTTTACACTGTGGGTCTTAATTTTGTGACACACACTTCTGCAACGTTAGAGTTGCAATAAAGATCATTTATTTTGGGGAGGATCCTAGATGGCCCCAGTGGTGCAGCAGACCAGCGTCTCTTATGCCCAGCAAGGCAGAGAGTGAGACCCAGCTGAGATGGATGGAGACACCCTAGATGCTTTTGGACGGGTGAAGCACCCTGCACCCAGCAAAGGTTGCTTTGGGCACACAGAGACCAGAAAGCGACAGCAGACATGGGAATCTGGGCTTCCTATCCTGTATCAGGTGCCAGGTTTGCACAGGAGCTGAAGTGCTGCCCAGTGAAGGAGAGTGGGTGAGTGATTCTAAGATGCTTTGAATCCCAATCGTGTATGAGTCATTGATCCCATGCTGGAGGCCTCCTGGTGAAGCATAGCAGCGGGCAACCAAAGCCCAAATGGAACGGGGAGCAAAACCCATGCCTGGCCAACTGCTGCAAGCAAATATTTTAAACAAGATTCTAGCAAATTGGATCCAACAATGCATCTCAAGGATCATCCACAATAACCAGTTGGGCTTCCTTTCTGGGATGCAGGGTTCAACATTTGCAAGACCATAAACATAATTCAATACATTAACAGAGGTAAAACCGAGAACCACATGATTATATCATTAGATGTAGAAAAAGCATTTGACAAAATACAGCACTCCTTCTTGATAAAAACCCTTGAGCATCCAGGCATAGAAGGAACAGTCCTCAAAATAGTAAGAGCCATCTATGATAACCACAGTCAACATTTTGCTCAAGGGGCAGAAGCTGTATTCTCCCTAAGAACAGGAACAAGAAATAGATGCCCACTCTCACCCCTCCTGTTCAGCATAGTGCTGGAAATCCTAGTCAGAGGAATCAGGCAAGAGAAGGAAATCAGGGGCAACCAAATAGAAAAAGAGGAAGTTAAGCTACTCCTCTCTGAGGACAATGCAAGGTTATACCTTGAACACCCTAGGAAGTATGTTAAAAAATCTCACAAAAGCTTTATCAGCAAGCAAAAAACAGTTGCATTTTTATACACCAGCAACAAGCAAGCATAGAATCAAATAAAAAACACAACCCCATTCACAAGAGCAACACACACACACACACACACACACACACTGAAATACCTTGGCATCCATCTAACCAGAAAAGTAAAAGACCTTTAAACACTGCTCAAAGAAATCAAGGATGACACAAACAAATGGAAAAACATTCCATGATCATGTATTGGAAGAATCAGTATTGTCAACACGTACATCCTACCAAAGGCAATCTACAGATTCAATGCACTATCCATTAAATTACCATCATCATTTTTCTCAGACCTGGAAACAATACCAAAATTCATAAGAAAACAAAAAGAGCATGAACAGCCAAAGTAATCCTCAGTAAAAGGAACAAAGTAGGTATTACACTTCTGAACTTTAAACTTTAGTACTGGGCTACAGTAACCAAACAGCCTGGTATTGGTACAGAAATAGGCACATAAACCAATGGAACAAGACAGAGGTTGTAGAATGGAACAAAACAAAGCCACCAATGACAATCACTGGGGGAAAGGAGACCTAATTCAGCAAATGGTGCTAGGATAACTGGCAGACTACATGTAGAAGAATAAAACTGGACCCCTACCTATCACCATATACAAAAATCAACTCTAAATGGATCAAAGACCTAAAGGCAAAACCTCAAACTATAAGAATCCTAGAATAAAACGTAGGAAACACACTTAAGCACATCACAGTAGGCAACGAATTCTTGATCAAGTCCCCAAAAGCAAACGCCATAAAAGCTAAAATACATAGTGGGACCTCATCTTTTGCAAAAAGAAACCATTAGGAGAGTAAAGAGACAACCCACAGACTGGGAGAAAGTATTTGGCAAGTATGCATCTGACAAAGACTTAACCATCCAGGATCCACAAGGAACTCAAACGAGCTGAAAGGGAAAAAAAACACCCTTTTAAAAAGTGGACAAGACATGAACAGACACTTCTCAAAAGAAGATATACCAGCAGTCAACAGACACATGAAAAAATGCTCAGCTTCACTAATCATCAGAGAAAAGCAAATCAAAATCACACTGAGATACCATCTAACTCCAGCAAGGATGGCCATCATTAATATGTCAAAAAACAACAGATGCCGGCGTGGGTGCAGAGAACGTGAACTGCTTCTACACTGTTACAGGAGTGCAAGCTAGTTCGGCCTCTAAGAAAAGCAATGTGGCGAATCCTAAAAGAACTAAAAATTGACCTTCCATATGATCCAGCAATCCCTCTCCTGTGAATATACCTGGAGGAACATAAATCGTTCTACAAAAAGACACCTGAACACACGTTTATTGCCACACTATTCACAATAGCAAAAACATGGAACCAACCCTGATGCCCATCAAAAGTGAACTGGATACAGAAAATGTGGTACACATACAAAACGGAGTATTATGCAGCCATAAAGAAGAATAAAATCATGGACTTTGCAGCAAATCGGATGGAGTTGGAAACCATCATACTAAGTGAACTATCAATGAAACGAAGAAGTGAATACTGCTTATTCTCCCTTATAAGTGGATCCTGATCACTAGTCACAACAAAGGGGTTGGCTGCTGCTGGGCACTGCAAAAGGAGGGAAGACAGGCGGAGCGGGGGGCATGTGACAACCCACAGGGTACCTGGTCCACTACTAGGGGGTGTGAGGGCCAGTTAGAGGCCCAAACTTTGCCTGCATGCAGCCTACTTATGCTGTTAATCCTCACTTGTACCCTACATTTCATCTCTTAATGAAATAATGCTTTTTAAGATCATTTATTTTGGAAAGAGACTAGATTTTGGAAAGCTTTGGGCTTACTTTCCCCGTTCCCTTTTTAAAAGACAGATCTATGTTTCAAAAAAAGAAAAATATGTATTATCTGTAACCCCACTACCCTAATGTAATTATTTCTCCTTTTCAAACATTATCTCACAATTAAAATTAATTTTCATCTGCTCTTAACTAAGCAAAGTGATATTTTGGGGGGGTGTACACTTAACTATTAACCCAGGAGTTAATCCATTTCCATCAAAGATATGTGAGACCAGAACGATAATTCCTTAAGAATGTTTCCCTAAAGGAAACTAACTATTAACTGTGACTTCCTTCAAGACATCATTTTAATTCCCACAGGAATAAACTCATTTTGCAAAGTACTTAAGGCTTTTTGTCTATTCTTAACCCTTGCATTTTAGCATCTTTATGAGTCCCAGAACAGCAAAAGTCTAGTTCAGGAGTAGCTGTCTGGAGCTATTAAAAATAAAGCAAAGGTATAATAGAAAATCACTGCATCATAAAACGATGCCCAGGAGACTTTCCTCCTCAAATCTGTCATTTAACAAGTAACCTCTCTTATGGAGAGGTTATATATCTGGGAACCTCCACTATCTTTACCAAGTATCAGGACCAAGAGATAATATATTCATTAAGTAAAAACAAAACATAATGATAGCAAACATTTACTTAGTGCTTATTCTGTGCCTGGACCATTTGAAATGTTCAGATGTTATTCACCCACTTAATCCTCACAGCAACAATGTGGTAGACTCCATTTTCCCTCTTTTTACAGATGAGGAGTCTGAGGAACAGAGAGGATAATTATATGCTAGGACGTACAGCTTATAAATGGCAGACCTGGAATTCCACCAGGCTGTCTGGCCCCAAAACCCGTGCTGCTGACCTTCTAAGTCACAAAAGGTCATGTTCTAGGCCGGGCACAGTAGCTCAAGCCTGTAATCCTAGCACTTCGGGAGGCTGAGGTGAGAGGACTGCCTGAGCCCATAGGTTCAGAGACCAGCCTGGGCAACTTGGCAAGACCTCGCATCTACAATAAATCAAAAAATTAGCCAGGCATGGTTGCGCACCTGCAGTTTTGACTCCTTGGAGGGAGGTGGAAGAATCACCGGAGCCCAGCAGGTTGATGCAGGGGTGGCCGTGAGTGTGCCACTGCACTCCACCCTGGGCGGCGGAGTGAGACTCCAAATTAAAAAAAGAAAAAAGAAAAGCTCCTGTTCTGAAGAGCCCAGCTGAGGGTCTAGTGCAGAGTTCCTCTCCCCTTGCCTGAGAAAGTTACAAATCTGTCAATTAGAAACAGCAAGGTAGAGCTGATGGAGAAGCTGACTTCAGGGTGGGCTCACATTCTGGTGGCCACCAGGGAACAGAAAACGGTACAGTTTAGATGAGCTACAGGTTGAGCATTCCAAATCCAAAAATCTGAAATACTTCTGGTCACAATCATTTTCAATAACGGATATTCTACTTGGAAAAGCCCTTGAGGTTGTGCAGAGTCAATGTGGAAGTATCCCTCTTAGCCAAGAAGCCTCGAGCTGTTTCTGTGGGAGGCCGAGAAAGACCAATGACAGTATACGAGGCAAAGGCTGAGAACGGTGCATGCAAGACCTCTGCTCAAAGGACATTACTGATTATCAAGGGTGACGCTGAAAACATTTAATGGCTGCCAGAGTCTGGATGCTAACCAGTCATGATATTCTGTGACTGATCAGACTGGATTCTGTCCATGAACAGCTAGCAAAGACATCCTGGGGTGACCTGCTAAACGTCCCTCCTATTAGCTGCATTCCATAGAAGACAACAAGACCCAGAGAAGCTAAGCAATTTGTCCAAAGAGACACAGCAAGCGGACAGTGCCAGGGTGTCTATGTTTTCTCATACCATTTGCCCATATTGACTAAGTGAATGTTCTCAGCTCACTCTGAGCATGCAGATCCATGTTCAAAAACTTCAGAAAGATCCCCTCTCAAATATGGTTAAAGTAAAAATAAAAAGTGGGAAGAATATTTTGTGACAAGTGAAAATTCCCCGAACTTCACATCCCAGTGCCCGTAAACCAAGCTGTTTTTGAGCACAGCCACCCCCTGTGTGCATGTACTGTCTATGGCAGCTTTCACATCACAAGAGCAGAACTGAGTGGCTGCGACAAAGACCATATGGCCTGCAGAGCCAAACAGAGCCAAAGACATTCACTATCTGGCCGTTTGTAGGAAGAGTGTGCTAGCTGCGGACCTAGAATGCTTACTGAGGAAAATTACTCCTTCTCTAATGATATGAAGTAAACTAGGCACTGGTATATGCATACAAACATTTACAGATAACACGGGCATTAGAGTGCTGGATCCCAAGGGGTGGCTCGGTGCCACGCATGACTTGCCCCTTGGCAGGACACCTTCCGCTAAGGAGACTGCCCTTCCACGCACCTCTATTGCTTCTAGGAACACGTGATTATATGAGGATTAGAGAAAACCCCTAACTAACAAATTTCATCTTAAATATACGTTCCCTCTGTGCACTGTGCGATTCTGTGGGTAGAAAGCTCAAAAACAGGCTGCCAGAAGCTGTGACAGTGGCTGCCTTCATGAGCAGTGGAGTCAACAAAAGAGGCATGGCAAGGACACAGGGGTGGTGTGCCGGGCTGTCTTTTGAACTGGGGGCTTTTTGATTCTGAGTGTGTCCTGGTGGCGAAAATCCATTGAGCTGCATGCTATTGCTCTTTCAATGAAAAATGCATGTCTGAATGTCGGTAAGGCTTACATCGCAACATGGGTACATCTTTTACACTTGGCTGTGTGGACGCCAGCATGCTTGCTCTTGGGTCTCTGAGATGCTAAGAATGCCTGGAGTCCTGGAGCTGGTGCCCACGCACAGCCCCGGTCTCGCGTGAGGTCACGTGGGCGCTCAGGTCCGTGAGGAGAGCCGAGGCGGGCAGCCAGCTCCCATCCCAGCCGGCCCTCCGGGCTTCCCCAGTGCTGCCGAGCCCCGGGTCTTGGAGATCCAGGCAGGAGTGCTTGACACCAGCAGGCCGCGCCCAGACCGGTCTGCTGAAGAGACCTCTTGACTCCATGAGAATGTGGAGCTGGAGGAGCAATCTTAACTATTTGCTGATAAGGAAACGGAAACCTCAACTCTCGTTAGCAGACCACTGGCAACCCACAAGTGTCTTATTTAAGGTCTCAGTCTCAGGCAGCTTACAAATGTGAAAGTCACATCAGAGTTTTTAAAGTTGACTTGGAAAGTCAAATGACTCAGTCAACCAGCTCACTTCTTAGCTTTGTGAGTTTGCCTATTTGTGTACAATTCCTCTCCTCGCTTCTCCTCTTGCCTCCCCTTCAATTCACCGTCCTCTCAAGGGAGTAGACTGATCGCTTAGAAACACAAAGCAGACCACGTCACCACTGGAACCGTCTGCCTGGCTTCCCTGCCCTGGCTCGCCTCTGCCTTCCCGCCTCCTTCCTGACCTTATTTCCAGCCACAAAAGCCTCTTTAAAGGTCTGGAGTGGGCCATGCGAGGTAATGCAGTGACTGCAGCATGAACCTGGGTCCTAGATGACCTAGGTTAAAAATTCCACCACCCCCATTGGCCACATGATCTTGGGCACACCCTCTCAACGCCTGGATTCCACATCTGTGTAGTGAGCATGGTAAAAGCACCTACCCTGCAGAGGCTAGTGGAGATGAGATGGATGAATACAGACCTGTGCCTCGCTGAGGGTAAACCTCAGTCAGCATGAGCACTGACCATGACCGTTTTGACCATCTCCTTCTCATGACCCCCGCACATCGTCCCTGGTCCTAGAAAGATCTTACTTCAGGCTCTTCGCAAGCTACTTCCCACTCAGACTTTGTCTTTAACACTACACTGCGGAAGACCATCCCTGGCCCTGGTCTGCATCTTCTCTGCCACTTTCACAGCTCTTGCCATGAGCTCTTGCAACGGCCAGCTCGATGTCTGTCTTCCCTCCCAGTCTGTCCGTTCTAATTCCAGGCAGAGAGCAGCAGCCTATGCAAGCGAGAGGGCCCTGGGAGGCCACGGCCCATACGGGAGTGCAAACAGCCTCCTGTGAGCCAGGGCAGGGGTGAGAAGCCAGAGTGAGGCTGGGGAGGATGCCCAGAGCTCGTTCACAGAGGCTGCCTGGTGAACCGTGCAGAGAACCATCAGAGAAGCTCAGGGAGCTCCCGTGAGGTCTGGAGGTGAGAAGTGTTGGTATCGAGACGTGTTCCACAGCATAGAGAGGACCCAGGGGAGGATGGGAGGAGGAACAAGACGAGATGGTGGCCAGTGAGGACACAGAAGACACAGATATGATGAGATGGACACGGACCACAGTCCCAGGATACAGAGGTGGCGCTTGACTTGAGATAAAAAGTACAGAAAGGCTGGAGTTGGCCACTATGGATGGGCTACTTCTTTAGAATGATCCATGAGGAATCGGTTTTACTTTTTTCTTCCTTATTTATATACCACTTGGAGGAGGGGGAAAGTTTGTGCAAACCAACCCCCAAAACACCTGTGGCCTCACATACATTTGGCTCTGGCTGACCACACCGCCTCAGAGCTGGCTGAGACCAGCCAACGGTGCCTTTCCTAAGCTTCATGATTGAGAGGTGAAGCAGGCTGCCTCACGCCTCTTCCACTGTCTCCTCCTCCGAGGTCTGGAAGCTCCCTGGGGCTGGCGAGTTGCTGAAGACATCCCCACACGAACAAGACCGCGTGCAGAAGGCCCAGCGGGCCTGTGGGGCTCTACCTGCTGCAGGCCAGGCGAGCTTCTTTCTAGCGTGCTGACTCTGGACAAGATGAAAGGCAAATATCAAAGGGAGACAATGAGCCCGGCTTAGTTTTGCTTTATTTTTTCATTCAGTCTCTTCCTCCCTCACAGACGAAGAAAAAGAAGCAGTTTCTGAATTTGGCATTTGAAAGCGAGCTGAGGAGGAGGTGTTGGAGAAAGGTCACAGAACGAGCTCACCGGGGTGCAGACACAGATCCCACATGGGGCTGGTCTCGGCTGCAGAGCAGGTGTGCAGCGGCCTCTGAGGGGGTGGCAGGGTGGCAGATCGGAAGTACAGTGCACAGGAGGGAAAGCGATGACTCACTGGCACCGGGGAACAGCAGGCTGGGAGTGGCCTTCCCACCCCGCCCGCACCTAGTGCCATGCTCTGTTCTAAGGGCGCTAAGATGTAAGTTCAGTTCATGCCTTGGACCGCTCCTTTAGCTCCAAATACATGGCCACATCAACAGCAAAAAAGAAGGAAATACACATGCACCTAAAAAAAAGAAAAACAGAGAATCTGAAAAGATGTCATTCACTCCCACAAAAAAGAAACATGGCAGCGGGCCGGCAGCAGAGCAGATCACCAAGCTGCCCCCAGAGTGGAGCGCAGGCCAGTGGAGCTCCAGGCTCCAGGTCTGAACCGGCAAGGGGCCGGGCTGCTTTGGCGCCTGCAGAAAAAGAGACTAAAAGCAGCCCAAGCCAGGGGAGCCGGAAGTCAGGGCAGCAGCCAGGCTGCCGTGGAGGACTTGCCTCAAGGGATTCCCCTGCCCAGGCCACAGGCCACATCCCAGGAGGTTTCTTGGCCTCAGAACCATCATCTGCTGCTGTTCCACTCAGGAAAGGGCACTTGCACTTCTCAGGCCAAATCCAGGAGAGGCACTCAGTAGCAAAAACAAGACTTGGAAAACTGCAAGCCGGGGATGCAAAGATCCCGTCTCTGGACTCTCGCGGAGGACTGATCATCCCTGCCAAATGCACCCAAGCTCAAGCACCTATGTATTCTACCATCGTTTAACCCCTTTGCCTAAAGAGTGTTGACATCAAAACTGCATTTCCATTTTCCAAGGAGAAAACAACTTAGGGGTTTGAGAACAGAGAAATGAAAGAGCAAACATAAATTCTCCATAAACCCCTTGCAAGCGAGGGCTCCTTACTCAGGAGATAGACCAGGCTGCTGGCCCTGGGTGGGCTTCTGCCTGGATTAGTCCGCAAATTTATACATGACTAGCTGAGCCATCAAATAAAATGAGATTTCAAGCCTGGTCAAGTTGTACCCGGGTATCACATTTCTCTTGTCCCACGAACAGCAGAAATGAAATTTCAGAATGAAAAAAGTCCTCGAGCAAGTTGCAAAAATCAATAGGAAGCAAATTACATGCTAAAGTAAAGAGCCAAGGGCGTTGCCACTTCAAAAGACATTTATTTCAAATTATAGACTGGTCTGGAATTAGTCAAGCTCTTCCTTCATCTTAATGGTACCTATAGTATAGGCTTATGTCTCCCTCATGTTTCGAGTTAATTTCATGAGGTCAAAACCCAAGCTCCTTCATGATTTGTCAATTGCCATAAAAGGTGGTACCAGAATTCTGAAATGAATCTTCTAGTTCATCTTCTTATGCATACATCCTTTCATACAGGTGATAGTGACATAAAAGTTGGTACCCTTCTATTTAACACTGTGTTGTAAACAACTTTCCATGTTGTGACAGTCTTCATAGCCACCGCTGGAGACCACTATAACTTCATTTGCTTTAATTCCAGCGGTTGGATGAACAGGTGCTTCTGAGTGGTATGTACTCATATTCACCCTAACGGTAGCCCCTAACACCGAGTGCTTGTTTACACTGCAGACACCGCCCTCAGGCTTTCCTACGTTTAATCTTCACAAGCAAAGCATAAAGTGGAAAGAGACAATGTTGACCAGAGTCTGCCTTATCCGCGGTTTCACTTTCCCCAGTTTCAGTTACACTTGGTCAACTACAGGCTGAATATATTAAGTGGAAAATTCCAGAAATAAACAAGTCTTAAATCATGGGCCATTCTGACCAACGTGATGAAATCTCACACCACCTGCTCGGTCCTGCCCCAGGATGTGAACCCCCAGCCCCGCTGTCCAGTGGATCCATGCTGAGCACGCTCCATGCCATTCGTGGCTCTGTAACCATCTCCGTGATCAGATCTACTACCTACTGCAGCACTTGCACTCAAGAAACCCTTATTTTACTTAATAATGGCCCCAAAGTGCAAGAGTAGAGATGATGGCAATTTGAATATGCCTAAGAGAAGCCAAAAAGTGCTTTCTCTATCTGAAAAGGTGAAAGTTTTAGCTTAGTAAAGAAAGAAAAAATCACATGCTGAGGCTGCTAAAATCTACAGTACAATAAGATATTCTGAGAGACCATATTCATATAACTTTATCACAGTTTATTGCTACAATTATTCTATTTTATTATTGTTGTTAACCTCTTATTGTGCCAAATTTATAAATCAATCATGTATGTATGGGAAAAAACACTGTACAGGTTAAGCATCCCTTACCCAAATGCTTGGGACCAGAAATGTTACAGATTTTGGAATATTTGCATTATACTTAAGGGTTGAGCTTCCTTAATCAGAAAGCCCAAAATGCTCCAATGAGAACTTCCTTTGTTTTGTTGTTGTTGAGTTGGAGTCTCACTCCGTCACCCAGGCTGGAGTGGCATGCTCACAGCCACGCCAGCATCGACCTGCTGGGCTCAGGGGATCCTTCTGTCTCAGCCTTCCAAGTAGCCAGAACTACAGGTATGCGCTACCACGCCCGGCTAATTTTTGATTTATTGTAGAGACAAGGTCTCACCAAGTTGTCCAGGCTGGTCTCGAACCTGTGGGCTCAGGCAGTTCTCTATCCTTGGCCTCCCAAAGTGCTGGGATTACAGGCTTGAGCCACTGCGCCCAGCCAAACACTTCCTTTGAGCACCATGTGTCAGTGGTTTCAGGATGTGGAGTGTTTCAGATTTCAGAATTTTAGGTTAGAGATATTCAACCTGCATACATACGGCCTGATACTATTGGTAGTTTCAGGCTTCCACTAGGGTCCTAAATGTCTCCCTCACAGATGAGGGGAGGCAACTTCACTGAATGTTTCACACATTTCAGACAGGGCTCTAAGTGCTTTGCACACTAAAATTTCATTTCTGTCTTCATAAAAACACTATGCTGGACACACATATTATCATCTCCGTTTAAAAACTGAGACTTAGGGGTTACGCACTTGTCTAAAGCCCAGAGCTAGCAGACAGACATTTAAATTTAAGTCTAACTGAAGTACAGCCTATCCTCTATAGACTACTGTCCCACAAGTGACCACACCTTTACAAATATGGAGTTTTTCTTTAGGCAAATAGATATAAATGTGAAGTCACTAGGCCAGGGTTATAAATAGTTAAGTGTATTGATACCTATCACCAAATTCATTTCCAAAAACACAGTATCAACTTATATAGGCCATAGACAGAAAAAGAGACTACTATTTTTAGTCCTCTTACCAACTGTGAGTGTTGTGATTTCATTAATTTAATAAGCAGAATCTTGTCTCACATTGTTTTCTTTGAAACCCTTGAGGCCATTTTTCTATATGCTTATTTATAGTATTTCATCTTTTGAAAATGTGGAATATTTTTATGAGCTAAGTGTATTTTCTGATGGGTGGATGTGGCCCTTCAAAATGAAAAATAATACCTAGGAAAGCTAGATACAGCTTGTTAAAAACAACAGCAAGCCCTAAAGTAAAAAAAATAATGTTATGTTTTGTTATAAATGCTTGTCAACATTCTTATAACCATCTATTCCCTGAGTTTTGGCTGATCTTGTATTTATTCTTCATAGTTGTTGATCGTGTTAGAATGTTCGATAATGAGCGTAGAGTATCTTTAAAACTGGAAAAAAACAGACACTTTTCAAACCGAGGGGGAAAGGGTGGTGGTGTTTAGGTACTGCTTTTCTCTTTCTGTCCTCGTAGAAAGTATCCCTATTTTTCAGAAAGAGAACAGACCACGAACTCCTGTAACACAGTCTTGGAGATTCTAAAGTTGTCCTATATTTAACTGTTGCTCATAGTGTGTTGGGCAAGGTGGAATTACTCAGGAAAAACACGCGTCTCTCGTTTTCATTCTTCTAATGAAAGGGCGTTTGGGGCGTTAGCTGCTCACCACAAGGCCCTTCCATCCACTGGCAACTGCTGGACTCACCTTGAAAGGGGAGCTACTTTTTTGGTTCCTCTGTCTACAGACTTATTTCCCAGAGTCATTTCAGGGGCTCAGCCCACAAACCAAGCATTTCTCGATAAAATATTGCAAGAGGAGGGATGCATGAAAAAGTTCCTCTGCAGCTAGAACGTAGCTCTTTCAAACTCACAAAAGCGAAAGTACTTTTTAAAGGCCCGGGGCTGGCAAGTGTTGGATTCAGCAATGCTGGAGAGGAGATGCAACTCTCCGGGCTTGAGAGTAAGGTCTTCCTCAACTTCCCTAAATTGAACTACAGAACTCTGTATCTGTTACTGAACATACTCAAAAGGGGACAGATATTCATTTCTCATACTGCAGCAAAAACTAATTTTAAAAAAGTATAACGCTTTAAAATATATTAGTCAAAAAAGTCCCAGAGAAATCTCTGTAGTTAAGAGGTCAAAGGTGGATTACCTGACAATCAGATTAACTCTAACATTTCTGGAAAGCTGGTTTGTCTGGGATATTGTCTCAGAGTTGCTGATAATATTTTTCACACCACTCAAATCACATGTATTCTGGAAACGATAAACTCAGTCAAAGCTCAGTCTATTACCATCAAGAGATATTAGGGACTTAACTTGTCTGGGAGCATAGCCTCGTAGGCACCACAGTCCCCAGGCTCCATCTCTCTCAGTTCACAGAACAGATAGCACACCCCAGTGATATGGAGTGACATTTGGAGCAGATTATAACAGAACCAAGTTATAAAAGTTGTTCAAAGCACGAATTTGTTTTGCTCCCAGTTAGATATACAGTTAAACATTTCTTCTGACCAATTAATTTGACTAAAGATCCCACCAAATTAGTTTTTTTCTTCCATTAAGGAGAACATACCAAATTTTAGTGATGATAAGAGTTCAAATGATTAAGCAGTGTAAACTTATTTCTAATTTGGTGTGTTAATGCTCATTAACAGGCAAATAATTAAATTTAAATATTTCTGTATATGCTGCCAAGAATTACTTTTGAAATATGAGCAAAAGACTAATAATTTCCTGAATAAGCCCCTCTCCTGTGTATTCAGCCACCCAATGTGGCTGGCTAAGAACACAAATACACAGAAATAAGTATCTGCAGTGACACAAAGTGATATGGATTAGGAATGGGAAAATATTGCATAGTAAGAATTCTCCCAAATTCTCCATTGTGTTGATTATTTTTTCACTGAGCTTTTGTTTTCACACCTTTATGTCTGTAAACATTTAGCAAGAAATTATGCAAGATTTATTGCTCAATGATTAGGACTTGCAAGCAGGGCTCACGAATATTATCTCGCTTTATCGTCACAGCCACCTTAGAGATGGGTGGACACAATTTCCACATGTAGCTTTAACACTACTTTCAGGGTGGAGAACGGCTAAACGACCTGCTCCAGTAACTGGAGGGCCCTGGGCTTCTAGCCCAAAGAACATCCCACAAATTATGCTGCCGACCTGCTACTGGAAACTTAACTCCCACAGTTCGGGCCGAGAAGTCTGCAGCTATTTAAATGCTCCACTACAGACAGGCACAGTCATACCAAGACATCACACACAATTTTAATAGGGAAACTGCCAACACTAGTAAGGAATGGCAACAGAGCCTGAAAAGAAAAGAGCTGAGGCAGAGTCTTTCACAGCGCAAGTAGGCGACTTAGCAATACCTCGATCACACGCTCCACTCACTGGCATCTCTCCCCTCTCACCAACGCTTCACAGGAACCACAGACGCCATCACCAAGCTGCACGCAGCCTGTGCGTTGGAAGGCATTTCTTTTTCTTTTTTCTTTTTTTTTTTTTGAGTTGGAGTCTCACCCTGTCACCCAGACTGGAGTGCAGCGGCCGCTCCCAGCCACGGCAGCCTCAACCTGCTGGGCTCCGGCGATCTTTCCGCCTCAGCCTTCCGAGGAGCCGGAATTACAGGCATGCGCTACCACGCCCAGCTGATTTTTTGCTTTATTGTAGAGATGAGGTCTCACCAAGTTGCCCAGGCGGATCTCGAACCCACGGGCTCAGGCAGTCCACTCACCTCAGCCTCCCAAAGGCGCGGGATTACAGGCTGAGCCACCGAGCCCGGCTTGAAGGCATTTCTTTTTAAACGTTTACCTTTTTATTGACATACCGTACATATTGAAGTCATGTCTAAAATAAACTCTTTTTATTCGATTTAACATGCACTTCTCACGTGCACAAATCGTCTCACACAGCGTAGTGTGTTGTCGCAACGTGAGCTGGCCTGTGCACATACAAGTTGATCCGCAGCCAGTATGGAACCAGAACCCCAGAAGCTCCGTGTGCCCCTTTCAGTCACCAGTCTCCTCAGCAAGAGTTGGCTATCTCAATGCCACTCACTACAGATGACTCCCACCTCCTTCTGAACTGTATATACATGAAATAATATACAACATGTACTCTGTGCCTGGGTTCTTTGCCTCAACATTATGACTGAGAGAATCACATTAGTATCCCATTAGAGAATTATACAAAAAGAAAAATCCCTTCTAGCCATGAGGAACATTTGAGTTGTTTACAGGCTAAGGCAATTATGAAAAATACTGCTATGAACATTTTGGACATGACTTTTGATACATGCACGCACAAATTTCTTTTGGGCATATACCTAGGAGTCGAACTGCTGTGTCATGGGGTGTATGTTCAGTGTTGGTAGATACTAACATTTTTCAAAAGTGGTTGTACCAGTTTACATTCCACCAGCATGTCCTTGTCAATACTTATTATTGTGGTCTTTTGCATTTTATTCTTTCTTACGTAGTAGTGATATCTCATTGCAGCTTTATTTGTGCATTCCTCTTTAATCTGCACGACTGAGGTTGAATACATTTTCATGTTTACTGTCCACTGGTATACCTTCTTTTACAGAGTAAGCAATCTACTGCCCATTTTTCTACTGGATTGTCTTTTTCTTCCTGATCTATAGGAGCTAATTCTATCTAGACATAATCCCTCTAACAGATTGTAGCAAACATCTGCTCCCCATTCCCAGTCTACCTTCCATTCTGTTTTAATTAGGAAAAATGCTGAATTTTAGTTACAGTCTAATATAGCAATATATTCCTTTATGGTTAGCACGATATACATTCTTTTTAAGAAGTTATTTTGTACTCCAAGTTCCTAAACATATTCTCCATCTGTCATTTTCTGGAAGATCTATTGTTTTACCATGGAGTCTACTAACTATCTGTAATCATTTTGGTTACTTGCAGCTGAGATTTTTTTTAGATATGAATATCCTATTGGGCCAGCCTCATTTGTTGAAAAGACTCTCCTCTCCCCCACTGCTCAGCAATTGTGGGCTTAGCTTTAACATTTAAAAGGTGACCTTAAAAATGTACCCAGAAAAAAGCCCTAAGACTTCAAGTTATCAGTCTTTCACTTAAATATCCTTGACTAACTCCTCTAGGAATATGGAGTATAAGTCTAAAGCTGGAAGTATTTATTCGTAATTTTATCACTTCATCAAGTCATACAAAATTATCCTTTTGCTTGACTGGTAAGCTGTAGACAAACGAGGAAATGATGTTTAAATCATCTCAAAATGAAGATTATAATGTCATTTTATGCCACTAGTAACTATTTATGTACTTCTCAAAGATCATTTTTAAAATTTCATTTTCAAAACATCTCTACTTCATTACCTCCATACCAACTATTTCAAAGAGTCATCCAGGGAAACACTGTGGTTGGCTGAATGTGTTAAGAATACCAGATTTCTGCGAGGCCAGCTTTCTCAGACTTTTTTTTTTTTGAGTTGTAGCCTCACTCTGTTGCCCAGGCTAGAGTGCAGTGGCACTTGACCTGCAGAGCTTGGGCGAGCCTTCAGCCTCAACCCTCTAAGTAGCTGGAACTACAGGTGCATGCTAATAGCCTGGCTTATTTTTTGATGTATTGCAGAGACGAGCTCTCATCAAGTTTCCCAGGTTGGCCTTGAACCCCCAAGCCTAGGCAATCCTCTTGCCTGAGCCTCCCAAAGTGCTGGAGTTGCAGGCTTGAGCCACTGCAGCCAGCCTCTCAGACTTCTACACCCTGACGAACAACAAGCGTTTCTTGGGGACGCCTGAGAACCTGGACTCTCCAGCTTCCTCCGTCATGGAGGCCTCTTACAGCTCCCACCGGCATTCCCAAGAGCAAGCTGGTAAGCAGCGCAGCAGGAAATCGCCAACCTCTAGCACAAACAGGAAATCCGCAGGCCTACTGTATCATGTACTCCAGTGCATGAATCTTTTCCTTTGTGCTTTTTTATGATCCACTTAAGAATCTGTCAGGAAACATGTACAAATAATGCACATGCTGTCTTTCCTCTTTCCCCATCCGTTGCTCACCAAGACTTTGGCTGCATCACAGTCACGGTGTGCACTTAGATTTTGGGATGTCTTCCCATCTGATTTGCATTTGTAAGATATACACTTTTCAACTCTCTCTTAAGTGAGCCTCACACGATGTCTTCCCAAATACAGAGTACCTTGGCATCCACCTTCTTGAGCGCCTCCCTCTGACGTGAACCTGGAATTTCAGCCTCATTGGGATGTGACAGAGGGCTGCCTTTTTATTTCTGGGAAAACTTGAGGGAACAGAAGGCAGGGAAGAAAGGACAAAAAGTAAAGTCCTGGGCCAGGAAAGGGTAGAAATGGTGGAAAGGGAGAACAAAACACTAAAAACTGCCAACTGGGAATTCCAGCAACCGCAATGAGGGCTGGTGCAGGACACAGCCTCGGGCACAGACCTGTACATGTGCACAGTCTCCTGCCTGGAAACCTACATCCTGCTTCTCCAACAGCCACATTTCAGTGCTCAGCCACCAGCAGGGGTCAGTCTTAGTCGCAGGACACTGGGGGCCCTCTCCAGTTACTTAGCCAGTTCCGGAATGTTCCAGAAGTTGTCCGCGGCCACCGAACACCACCCAGCTTGTCTCCTTATCTAGCCTCCCCAGCATCTGTTTCCTATCCTCTGAAGATTGCATTTTAATACTTAGAGATATTATTTACCTTATATTCTATGGTTATTTTCATGCTGAGTTAAATAAATGGTAATACCAAGTTCACTGTATCACATGCACAGCTCTCCTTTTTCTTGGTCTTTTTCTTTTTACAACAAGAGTTGCCTTTTCCACATTTTACAAATTAAATATGGGATGCATTCTCACTTGCAGAGAAAAATGTCTAAACATTATATGACAATTATATTTTCTAATATTCCCATAGAGGCGTTATCTATCTGTACAGTAAATTTATTTTTTCTTTCCAAATTACAAAATATTCTTTCATTAAGAATCTTCCCCCAAACACTCCCTCTCTGAGAAGTCCCTGGGAAGCAGGTGAGAGGTTCACGGCTGATATTCTTGAAAGGTGAGCCCGTGTCCCAAATATTGAGCAGCAAGGGCACCTGGATTCAGACCAGGAAAGCAAATCCTGACTCAAAAATGAGTAGCTTCAAGAACCTCTCTGTGCTTCCAATTTAAGGGTGGCTCTCATTTAGGATGCACTGCTGAATCAGAAGAGATTTCACATTGGCAGGATATGACTATATTCATGCAGGTTACTGCTTCCTTAAAAAAGAGCTTTCCCTCCTTGATCTTGGGCCCATCAAATACAAGATTCAGGAAGGAAAAGTCACTTCATAAAACCAGATCTGCTTGTCTTCACAGAGTCTTCCTTCCAACAAGTGGCCTGTTTCACTGAAATTTTCAAGTTAGGTCATCTAAAAGTATATTTTCTGCTTCCTTCTCCCTAAAATATATAAAATATTTCTAAAGCAGATGTTGTCTACCTTCTTCTCGCTTCTGTATCGACCAAACCTCAAAGTAAAAAAAGGAGGGGTCCTTGAGACAACCAACAGTTGTCATTAGATCTGATAGAAACTACACAGGAAATGTGCTCAAGGGTGTATCTTATCCCAGGGTTGGTGAGAAGGGGCATAGGGGCATACCTGCCCATCCTTCCCACCACCGTGCAGCGACAGGGATCCATCTAAAAAATGTAATCAGCATCTCCAGGGTCAGTCAAAAACACCCGGCAGGTATGACCACAGCCCCAGCACCTTATCACTTCTTCTGACGTGGCCAGATAACCTTACAGTACGCTAGACACTTGAGGATTGGGACTGTGGCAGTCAATGCTGAATTCCCAAGGTAGTCCATGGTCACAAAAGAGCATTAAAATGAACACAAACAGTGGACAGATCAATGAGCTACAGGCAAAGCCTTCATAGACGATGGTAAATGGGCTCCAGGTGCTTCTGTGTCCTGCAATGTTGCATACCAAGCCAGGAGAGCAGATAGGAACTGAGACGGAAATCCCAAGAACTAATAATGCTTGTGCATGTTGTTAGGACCCATCTCTTAGCAAGCTCTCTCTGGTCTTCAACACGCACAGATGTTGGAAGAAGTGCCACCCCTGAGCAGAGAAAGGGGACTCCCGGTGCCAAAACGAGGCTGCAAATCCTGAAACTGCGACTGATTCGTAGCCCCAGCTTTCGGCCAGAGCAACTTCATTTTCTGCAGTAAGTTCCACTTATAATTCTGGAGCCATAATTCACATTCTGCTTTAAGGCTTCAAGCAAGAGCTGGGATTAAAACTCA
The DNA here is from genome assembly GCF_000164805.1 of Carlito syrichta. Taxonomy (NCBI): domain Eukaryota; kingdom Metazoa; phylum Chordata; class Mammalia; order Primates; family Tarsiidae; genus Carlito; species Carlito syrichta. The sequence continues at coordinate 305,703 of NW_007253792.1, forward strand.
GTAAGAGGTTAGGTGGGTGCCATAGAAAACAGGCCTCCCAGAGTGGAGAAAGAGAAAGGTCGAGAAATGCAAATAGGACAATAGAATGCAACTGGAACTCTAGAGCAATTCACTGCTCAAAGTGCCCTTGGAGCTGGAGACAGGAATCCCAAAGGTGCAGAGCTTAGAATCCCAGACTTCGTGCCCACGCTGTGCCAGACAATGCACAAGCAGCACTGTAGGAGAGGAGCTGCCTGTTCCCATTTTATAGACAGGAAACCAAGGCTTAAAGCACAAGAAGTGGCCAAAAATCACACCCAGAATAGGGGTTAGGGCCACAGCGAGAACCAGAGTGTTTCTCTCCTGTAGCTTCCTTTCTCTCTGCTGGGGCACTAGACTCTTTAAAAGAGTAGAGCCTGATGAGGTATGCAACAAGGGTACCTGCATAATCAGTGTTTGTATACCTAACCCTGAATTGTACCCCACATCTTTATAATTAAACAAAAAAAAAAGAGTAGTGCTTCTGTGGGGAAGAAAAATGCTGAAATAATTTGATGGTATCCACGTCTAGCATGTCCTAAAGCCCATGAGGCCATGGGTATTTGTTTCTTTCAATCCCAGACTTATCTGAAGTGCTCAGACACTGCCTGCCCCAGGGTGGGTGCCCGACAGGCATGAGTCGAAGACCACCCTTAAAGGGGCACAGGGGACACAGGCTAAGCAACCTCTTTTCTCCAGCAGCACTGCTTGGTAGAAGCAAATGCAAGCCATGCAGGCCACCACATTTTTCTAGGAGTCTCATTTAAAAAACAAAAAGAAATTAGTGCAACAAATTTAATAAGTTTCATTTAATCCAATATCTCTAAAATATTATCATCTCCATACATGGCCAATGTAAGAAATTATGACCGATATTTCACTTTCACTTATGCCAAGTCTTTAAAATGCATGTGCACTCTGCACAGACAGCACAGACATCTCCATCTGAACCAGTTGCATGTCGACCCTCAGGAGCCTAGAAGGCCTGCAGCCCCTGGGCTGAACAGCACACCAAGGGTCTAGATCATTCAGATGCTAAGTCCACAGGAACAAAAGAATGCCGTGATTCACGGTCCTGCCCACTTCATCAGATCAAGGGTCAAACCTGAGAAAATTGAAATCTTAAAGGACTTCATAGGACTTGGAAGCAACCAGGAAGCCCTTTAACAGGTGGAAGGACAAACTGTGGCACATCCAGACACTGGAATATTATTTCGCACTAGAAGAAAATGAGCCTTCAAGCCGTGAAGAGACATGGAGGAAACTTAAGTACACATTACTCAGTGAAGAGAAGCAGTCTGAAAAGGCTCCACAGTGAGCTGATTCTAACCACATGACACTCTGGACAAGGCAGACTCGGGAGACCACAGAAGGATCATGGTGGAGGAAAGAGGGACAAGCACTCAAAGCACAGAGGACTTTGAAGGCGGTGAAAGCACACCACACAGTGCCACAATGGTGGAGACAGGTCATCACATGTTGGTCAACACCCATGGGACAGACAATACCAAGAGTGAACCCCAATGCAAACTACAGACTTTTGTTAATAATACTGTTTCGGTTGTAACAAATGTACCACACTATTAATGTAAGATGTTACCAACAGGGGAAACTGTGATAGGAACTCGCTATACTTTCCACTCAATTTTCCTATAAACCTAAAAAAAGGTTCTTAAATTTTTTTAAAAGAAAAAAAACTATAGGATGAAATAGTTGCTATAGTTACCAGGTACTTTAACCAGAAATCATTGAGATGGGCCATCATTCCATTCCAGATAAAAGAAAACAAAACCATTGTGCATAAAGACATATCCAGCTAATTCCCAGGTCCTTACTCTACCTATAGAGAATGAATGTATGAGACAAACACGTGGCAGGCACTGAGACTCCCCAGGGGAGCTGGCCTACCTGGTCAGACCCTGGCTGTGTTTTCTGTGGCCATTTGTAAGCCATGGGCAACTATGCTTTCCATCCTCACTGTGGCCATCGCTATAATAAGAGAAGATTTTAAGGTTGCTATTCCATTTGAAGTGTTTCTCACAGGACTTGGAATTGTGTGTGTGTGTGTGTGTGTGTGTGTGTGTGTGTGTGAGAGAGAGAGAGAGAGAGGGAGAGAGAGAGAGAGAGAGAGAGAGAGAGAGAGAGAGAGAGAGAGTTTAATCTTAGCTACTATTGTTACTATTTTCACATACCCTGGAATATTAGAGAATTCTAGCTGGTAGAACGGACCACACAGGAAACTCGGGGAACCTCAAAAACTGTCCTCGTGTCCTTGCTAAACTTGCACTTACTCTGAAGTCTCCCCCCGCTGCCCGAGACACATCTGCATAACCGTGATGCCCCATCCATAGCTCTAAGCAAAAAAGGGAGAGTATTATGGATGCCATGTAGGCAAAAACACTGGAGTTCACTTTTGTTGACAGGGTGGCCCTCCTGAGTTAGGGCAGAGAGGGCCTACAAAGACCTCTATTGTGCTTTACTTACAACTGTTTTATTGTAGTAAAATATACATAACGTAAAATTTACAATTTCAACCATTCTTTAGTGTGCAGTTCTGTGGCATTAAGTACGTTCACATTGTTCTGCAATCATCAACACCATCCAATTCAAGAATATTCTCACCTGCCCCAACTGAAACGCTACACCTGTTAAATATTGACTCCTCAGCCTCCTTGCAGCCCCCAGCAACCCCCCAGCCCCCAGCAACCACCATCCCACTTTCTACAACTTTGACAACTCCAGCACCTCATTTAAGTAGGACCATGCAGTGCCGCATTGTCTGTATGTGACTGGCTTTTTCAGTTCTTCAGGATTCATACACAACGTAGCATTGGTCCGCACCGCCTTCCTCTTTAAGGCTGAATAAGAGTCTCCTATAAGTATGTTCCACCTTTTGATTGTGCATGAATCTGATGACAGGCACTTGTGCTGCTTCCCCCTTCTGTCTGTTGTGAATGCTGCAGTTATGAACATGGGAACGCAAGTATCTCTTTGAGATTTCTCCTTTGGGTCCACACCCACCCAAAGAAGTGGAATTGCAGAATCATATGGCTTCTTTTTAAGAGAGGCATCATCCCTGGCTGTGGACATGACACATCCTAAATGCCAACATAAAGTCAAAAGGATTCACTCAAACTAGAAACACACATCCTTAAAAGGCGTGGGTTAATGAGCTTCATGGGTGACATGTGGCTTCCCTCTGTCTGTTCACTTGCGATCTTTACCAAAGTGGCATCAAGCTGCGCTCTAGTTCAGTTTCCTACACTGACAGTGAAGTTGGATTTATGCATTAATATGGGCTAATAAATTCTGTACTCAAAGTTTTAAACTCCGGTCTCCTCAGTAAACACAAGATCTCGCACTAATTTTGACCGAATTAAAAAGCACGTGAAAATGATCATTTCTGTGCTTCTATCCTACTCTATCAGATTAGTGCCATCCATCTAATTTAACAGGCTTCGGAAGCGCTTGAAATGATATGTTTTGGGGAAAACAGCAGCTCCGGCTCGCCACAGGGCCACCTCCTCAGGCTGTGGACTCACTGTGCCTCCAAACCCCAGCAGGCTGCAGCTGAATCAGTATTTAAGTGGAAAATTCCCAGGGAAAGCCGGGGCGCACAGAAAGCGAGCGGGAAGGAAGATAGTGCCCGCTTGGGGAAATGGCCGACCACCCCTGGTCCACTGGCTGGCTCCTGAAGGCAGAGGCTATCCCACCGTCACCTCCTTAGAGTGCCTCCTTCTCAACGGGCCTGAGGCTTCAGTCAGGCTTGCCCAGCAGAATGCTCTCCAGCACTTTGGAAAGCCCCCAGCAACCAAGAGAATGAAAAATGCCAGTCGTGGGGCAGAGGATATGCTCAAGCTTCCCAGATGATTCAGAGGTACAGCCGGGTCTTTAAAAACATAGAGCTGGGAGGAAATACGGACTTTGAACGGTGTCACAGGACTTGCACGTTGCTTTTTTGCACATTATCTTCGCTGATCCTCTCAATGATTCAGTGGTCAGACGGACACTGCTATTGTGCTCATTTCACAGATGAGAAATGGAGATTCTGGGAGATCAGGCGACTTGCCTACAGTCGGCCAGGGTCCTTGTCCTATACCATAACACTGCCCAACTTGGAACAACAACTCAGCCAAAACCAGAAACTCCCCCCAAATAATGCACAGAGGGGCTGGCAACATAATCTCTTGTCCTCTCCTGGGCCTGAGCGGCAATACTTACAGAATGCGCCTAACTGTTCACAGAAACAGCTAAGATTTCAGCTTGCATTTTACATTTTAAATTGCATTATCAGTTGCTCACTTGCCTGATTTTCTTCGGGCCCAGCTGAGGCCTTCCCTGACCATTTCTTCATGTTTTCCATATTTGTGATTCAACCAGCACACAACTGTCCTCGGCTTGTAAGATGCAACTGCCCTCTGCATGTCTCTGGAGAGAGTGTGCACTTACCTTCTCAGCTCACCAACTTGTAAAAAGGTGGATGCACCATTTATTTGGAAGAGCACATCCTCATTTATGAGAAACAGCCAATATCCCAAATTAAACCTTCAACTCCAAACCTATATCGGAAGCCATCCAGCTGCGACGCCCGGCATATTCATCTAGATGCTCCAGGCTCCTGGGGGCCGGATCACAGCTCAGTGCTTATTAAGAGAAAGGGGAAAGTGGTGCTTGAAAATGCTATAAATAGCAGATTCCAAATCCATCTGCCCCAGTGCCCAGAACTCATTAGATCTGAAACGGTTTGACTTTTCACATAGAGACTGGTGTCCAATTACCACAGTCCACATACAAGGGAAATTACCTTGGTAGCATCCAGACTCTGCTTCTAAGCTGTTTACTGGAAACAGTCCTGGGGTTTGGACTGTCTTAATCCTTAAATAAATCAATTCGGAGAGGATTTTTAGAAGTCAGACCCTAGAAGGACTTAACGAAGACTTGCGAAAGTTCACTCAGGATGCTCAGGGTTCGCCTCAGTGATGGTTCCCCTTGAGCTCTGTCGTGAACTGCTGTGTGTCTTTGTATGAATAACCTCTCTGGGCCTGTTAACAGGATTCTCAGAAGAGGGAGCTGAGGCTTTGGAGGCTTGTCCTGCTTTAACAGTCTCTGACTCGAAGACTCGGTGATCGAACCATCCCAAGTCCAGGGCAAGAGTTGCCTCAGATTCACACGTGCATAGCCCCGCACTGTTCCACTCGATCCCAGAGGGTCACCAGGCTCGTCTGGATGCGTAGTGACCAAGGGAGAGACCCGAGCACGAAGGGGCTCTGAGTTCTCACCAGCAATCCTTCTGCCCTGCCTGCATGGGACCCATCTGTGGGCGTCTAGAAAGACGGCATCAGACATCAACTCAGAAGCACACCCAGGTTGAAGCCCGCCCCTCGGAGCCATGGGCAAACCCCCAAGACCGTCACTGCCCACCACTTCCACCGCCACCACCCCAGCAATGGAGTCGTCATCTGTGACTCAAACAGCGGTGGCCTGTTCACCACTCTTCCACATTCTCCCCTGCTCACCGTGGCTCCCCAGGCCTCCAGGCAATGGCCAGGGTCATCTTTTTGATCCTCTCGCTCCTGGCTAGAACCTCGAAGCACCTCCTTCGGCAGCTCCCTTAGCACCAAATGGCTCACCATAGCCAGCAAGGCCGGGCCCTGTCTCTCTGCCCACCTCGCCAGCCTCAACTTGCACCTGGCCCTCCTCTGCCCGGGGCTCCATACCCGCTGCCAAGTTCCCTTTTCCCTGGTGCTCCTCTCCTCTCACCTCGCCTGATCCCACGCGTCCATGAATCTCAGCATAATGGTCCCCTCCTAGCAAAGTCATCCCCTGATTCAAAAGAAGAAAGCCCTCCTCTCCTGCAAGTACACCGTGTTTATTGCTCACGCAGCACCTTCTGGGACTTTAAGTAAATACTGCACCTGGGTGTCACATGTTCACGGTCAGTCTCAGTCTCTTCACTGAGCCCAGAAGCCCCAGAGGAGGAAATGTCTGTTTACACTTCATTGTCTACATGGTGCCTAGCACATAGTTGTCACTAAATAAGTATCAGGTGCATGAATGAACCACCCACCAAATCGACACACCACCGGCTTTGCCTCAAGCCCAGCAATGTGGGGCCCTGCCACGTTCCACAAGAATTCCTGGATGTACAGCTGTTCCCACCCTAGCTAGAGCTGTACAATCCTTAAATATTTCAGAGTTTGGGAGCAGTGGGCTTTATCCAGATGCAAAACAATCTCATAAATTATCAAGATGGATGGGGCATCTGCATCCATTTCCTACCCGTTGAGAAACCCTCTAGCAGAATGGGGGGAAGGTGGGGACTCAGTCTCTGAATATCTTTATCCAGAGGCAGCAGTCCCATCATGAGGCTCCCAAGACAGCAGCAAATGCACACTTGCTGGCAGGTGACTTGCCAGCGTGGGACTGCACGGCAGAACGACTCCTCCGTCGCGTGAAACTTGGGCCTGTGGGCAGGGGTCTTGGAATCCAAACCGCTACCTGGTGGCACCTGCTCTGCACATGCACTCCAATCACAGCTCTCGGGCTGAGACTGCCTCACAGGCCCCCCCGCAGGCCCCAACGGGTCTCGCCACTCATTAGAGAAAACAGGAGGAGAGTCCTGTGGAAAACAACTTTCCATGTTTTGAAAGTAGGAAAAAAAAAGCCATCGTGTCTGTTGAACGAAACCTCTGTGGGCTCTACTGCAGCACCTGAAAGAAAGGTTTGCTTGTGCTAAAACTGTTAGAAAAGCCCCCCCCCCGCTCCCATATAAAACATAAACCATACTCTGGTACCCATTACATGAAGAGCAGTTGCACCAACAGTTACACTAAATATGTTCTTTTGAAAATCCTAATGAGTAATCTCTTTCCCAAAAAGTTTAAGACTTGCATCATCCATTAGACTGTACATCACTTTTTTTACGTTGGATTTTGCACGCATTCAAAGAGTAGCCGTGGGATTGTGAGTGATATGTCTAAAAAATGTCAAGCAGAAAATCTATTGTAAATTGAGTGCATGAATAAAATATATAACTAACGATTTCAGAATCGTAATTTGTATCAGGTTGTCTGCCTTTGTGCAACTTGCTTCACAGAGAGAAGTCACTGAATAATTCATTATGTCCTTCCCCAAAGCCCTTAAAAAAAATCAACCACACTGTAAATAATATTCTCTCCCTTAATGCAAAACAATCACATAAATTGTCAAGTTGGATGGGGCTTTTGGATCCATTTCCTGCCAGTTGAAGAAACCCTCCAGCAGGACGGGAGACGGCGAGCACTCAGTCTTTGAACATCTTTGGAGACCAGAGGCTCACAACTCCATGAAACCACCTGGTCCAACTGTCAACAGCTCCAAGCTGCTGGCAAGTGTGTTCCCACGTTGACCCAGACTGGTTTCCAGGTTCCCCCCTGTTGCTGTGTGGTTCTTCCCTGGGAAGCACCAAGTAGTACACCTTCTTCCACATGCAATTGCCTTTCAAAAGTCTGAAGAAAGCTCTCTTTTCTTCTGGTTAAATATTTTGATTTCTTTAGCTCCAGGAGTCAATTCCTTCGATAATCTTTTAAAACAACGTATCATGGACCAAAATGGAATTGGATAGTTTTTGTCTCCCAACGCCCAAGAAGACTATTGTCTCGAACAAAAAAAAAGGGGTGGGGGTGGAGAAAGAAGAAGGAAGACTATTCTCAGGTCACAGAGAATTAACTTTTTTGTTGTAAATGGCTCGAGGTGCAAATGTGTATTTTAATAGAGATTTTCTGCTGATAAAACTAAAGCCTTAAATTTTTAAAGTGCCTTTCAGTGAAAGATCCAAATGTGCTCAAAATGGAAGGCTTCCAGGTGGTAAACAGAAACTCAGCGCCCAAAGGTGTTCTCATAAGCAGGCAGCTCTGTGGAAAAGAACCCCAGGCTGAGAGAGGAGGCTCCCTGAAGGGCTCACCTGTAGAAAGTTCAGAGGGAAGGATGATGGCTTCCTTTTCACAGAGCATCTCTCTGGAGAAAAAGTGGCAGGAGAAAATTCACTTGACAAAATAAATGAGAAGGCTCTATATTTAATGAAAGGAACAAAAAGTAATTCATAGTATTCATTGCCAAGGTATGACAGTTGGAATACTTTATGACATCGTGGGTCCCACACGTTTAATATTAAATAGCATCTGGAATGGAAACCCTTCACCTAAGGACTGTCTAAGACTGCTATGGAAACTAACATTTTGTCAACTGTGGCAGTTCATAATAGAAGTGCCAACAAAAGAAAAAAAATTTTTTGTAATCCAAAGACTTTTTGTCCCTGTAACTCAAATGAGAATCTGGGTGGAGGAGTTTTCCAGTTGTGTAAGTGGCTCTTAAGGGATAAACGAGGCTACGAGTCACCGCGTTGCCTAGAAATTTCTTGGATGAAGTTAGAAACTAGGATTTCTATAAAAGGTACTTCCGAGGAGGGACGCTTTAGAAGACATCTATAAAGAGCATCTAGTGTGCTGGTGAGGCGACAGCATGCTTGTCTCTCTGTTCAGAGGTGCCCCAGTGAAGTAGGGGAGCGCAGCACAAAGGAAGTCGAGGAGAGCTCCTCCACACACCCCTGCAATGCTGGGAGGGCATGTCCCTGGTGGGAGGGAGTCGCCAGGGGCGACATCCAGAAAGGAAGCCACGGTGCCACGGTCACAAGAAGGGCGACATGTTTCATGTGGCTGATCCAGAGAGAAGATGGCCCTTCCTTGGCACCACCATGCTTAAAAGGATGTGCCGACTGTTGGTGAGACATAATCCCAGGCTTCAAAGAATTCACAGCGCCTGACGGAGACAACTATGGGCTGCTCACAGGTCCTGTGGGCTGGGGTCAACACAGCATGCAAGTGTTCGGGGGCATGCCTGTGGCAGGGAGAGACCTCTTTCGCAGAACCCACAGCCTGGGATTCAAGGGGGAGGACAGGCTGCTAACATGGCAGCAGATGCCACACCAGAGTCCCTTCACATCCATACATTTACCTTATGTGTTAGTGGTTCTCAGACCTTTGGAGAATAAGCAGGATTTCGAAAGGCAGAGACGAGCACAGCCATGTTGGGAGAATGCTCTAGGTGACAGCAAGGGCACAGAAATGTTTTCTTCCAGCCCAAAGTTCGAAACACAGGTCTCAACAGGAATCAGAAACAGGCCAGACATGATTACTAATGCAAGCCTTCAAGCATCTTCTGAGTCAAGAAGGGTTTTTGGAGGATTTCTAACACACAATCTGGGGCCTCCATGCTCAGATATGTTCCAAATCTGAACAAATGCAAGGCTGCTTTTTGAGAAAAGTCTAAACTCTGCCTTGACAGGCATTCGTGGGTTCCCCTTAAACACAGGCCTTCTCCTCTTCATGCCAGTATCCGATGCACAGCCCTCTAGTTGCAGGGCTGACTTCAATATCCTCATGCTATACCTGGCTCTGAACAACTGTTGCTGTCTGTGGCCTGTCTGAACTCTATCGCAAGGCCAAGGCCTAGCCCTGTCTCTCCATGAAGACTTCCGGGACTGCCTTCTGAAAATGAGACAACACAAAGCTCTCCTGCACTGCTCAGCTGGTCCCCACACTCATCCTCTTGATGTGTTCACAGGCCCTGGTACAGTACCTGAAAAATGAGAGGATTCACTCCCAAAGTGCTTCACTGTCACAGATGTTGCAGGGCACTGTCCTTTACCAGCTGCCCTCTCAAAGGCTGCTTGAGGGTCCTCACAGCCTGGCCTCTGGCTTCCCCAGAGCAGTGATCCAAGAAAAGGAACAAAGATGAAGCTACAATGGCTTTTACATCTAGTCACTGAAGTCACACTGTCACCAAATTGTTTGTTAAAAGCAAATCACAAAGTCCAGTTCACACTTCAAGTCTGAACAAATGCAAGGCTGTTTTTTGAGAAAAGTCTAAACTCTGCCTTGACAGGCAATCGCGGGTTCCCCTTAAACACAGGCAAGTGTCGTCTTTCTCTTCTTTATGCCAGTATCCAATGCAGTTCCAACTCTTGGAGATGTATTAAAGGATTTGTGGACATACTTCAAAATCTCAGTAGGGGAGCCTGAGAAACAAGGAGGGGAACTACTTACAAAGTGTATCTATGTGATCATTTCATTCGTTAGAGAAAAAAATCATTCGATACAGACTTATCTGAGGATAGAGAGGTCAGGATTTTAAAACCACTCATCAGATTTGTATGGAATTCAGTTTTTTCTCATAGTTGTATAAACATAGGTGTTCCACTGAAAAGGCATGCATGGGATCATAAAGCTAGTGGGTTCTGAAAACAGTTATGTCTGCAGTGCATTTTATTATGCTTTGTGGGAGGCAACTTTTTATTTTATTTTATTATATTTTTAAGAAAGCAGGATTTACTGAGAAGACAGAAAAACTCCCCCAGTGGGAGGGGACCCGAAGGGGTTGCCCCAGAGGCAACTTCTGACGTCACTGCCAATGAGTCCCCGCTTCTGGAATCACACCCATGGGCACTTGGGTGTGCGCTGGACCTAACAACCTACTGAAAACAAAAAGAACAGGACAAAAGTGCCAGGTAGTCACCTCTGTGGTTGCGCTGTATAAGACCAGGACTGTAGCCTTGCTGGCATTTCTCTGTGGGTACCGCATTCTCAGCTTGCATGCTTCTATTTTTTTACTTTAAAGATGTGGGGTACAATTCAGGGTTAGGTATACAAGTGGTCATTGTCCAGGTAAGTTTGGGCCTCACTTTGGTCCCCACTTCACCTAGTTTGAGATCAGGTACCCTTATTGATGAAGTGTGCCCCCCACATACCCCTGCCACACTCTCCCACCAATGCCAATCCCTTTCTTATAGTATTATGATCATTGTTCAGGGTCCACTTGTGAGTGAGAACATGTGGTACTCAGTTCTTTGTTTCTGCGATAGATGACTGAGCATTTCATACTCTAAGTCCATCCAAGTTGCTGAGAAGTTCATAGTTTTGTCTTTCTTTATGGCTGCATAATATTCCATCATGTATATGTACCACATTTTTTTATCCAGTCCACTTTTGATGGGCAGCATGGTTGGTTCCATGTTTTTGCTATTGTGAATAATGCTGCAATAAACATGCATGTGTAGGTATCTTTTTCATAGAGTGATTTGAGTTCCTCCGGGTATATCCCCAGAAGGGGAACTGCTGGGTCATATGGAAGGTCAATTTTTAGATCTTTTAAGAATCATCACGCTGTTTTCCACAGAGGTTGTACTAGTTTACCCTCCCACCAAAAGTGTAGAAGTATTCCCTTTTGGTCGCATCCTCTCCAGCATCTATTGTCTTTGTTATTGATATTGGCCATCCTGACTGGAGTGAGGTGGTATCTCAGTGTGGTTTTAATTTGCATTTCTTTGATGACTATGAGGCTGGGCATTTTTTCATGTATCTGTTGGCTGCTCATATGTCTTCTTTTGAGAAGCGTCTATTCATATCTTTTGCCCATTTTTTAATAGGGTTGTTTGTTTTTCTCTTTTCGGCATGTTTAAGTTCCTTGTAGATCCTAGATGTTAGGTTGTTGTCAGACATACAGTTGGCAAATATTTTTTCCCATTCTGTGGGTTGTCTTCCTGCTCTCTTGATGATTTCTTTTGCTTTGCAGAAGCTTTTCAGTTTAGTGAGGTCATCCCATTTGTTTATCTTATCTTTTAAGGCATGGGCACTTGGGTTTTGATCAGAAACTGGCTGCCAGTTCCAATTTCTGTAAGGGTGTCTCCTACATTTTCTAAGGTTCTTATAATTTGAAGTTTTACATTTAGGTCTTTGATCCAGTTACAGTTGTTTTTTGTGTATGGTGATAGGTAGGGGTCTTGTTTTAATCTTCTGCACGTTGTCAGTCAGTTCTCCCAGCACCATTTACTAAGTTCGTTCTCCTCACCTCAGTGGCTGTTAGCAGAGGCTTTGCCAAAGATACATCGGTTGAGGAACTGAGTTTTTTGATTCTGGTATCTCTATCCAGTTCCACTGGTCTATATGCCTGTTCTTACACCAATACCAGGCTGTTTTGATTATTGTAGCTTTATAACAAAGTTTGAGGTCCAAAAGTGTGATACCTCTCGCTTTGTTTCTTTTGCTGAGGATTGTTTTTGCTACTCGTGGTCATTTATGTTTCCATATGAATTTCCATATTGTCATTTCCAGGTCTGAGAAGAATTCTACTGGTAATTTAATGGGTAGTATGTTAAATCTGTTGATTGCCTTGGGTAGGATGGACATGTTAACTATACTGATTCTCCCAATCCATGAGCATGGAAAATTTTTCCATTTGTTGGTGTCTTCTTGGATTTCTTTGAGCAGCGTTTTGCAGTTTTCATCGTAAAGGTTTTTCACTTCTCTGGTTAGGAAGATGCCAACGTACTTCATTTATTCTGTTGCTATTTTGAATGGGACTTTGCTTTTTATTTGGGTGTCTGCCTGTTTATTGGTATAAAAGAAATCGATTGTCTTTTGCACATTGATTTTGTACCCTGAGTCCTTTATCAGTGCAAGAAGGTTTTTGACAAGGTCTCTTGGATTTTTGAGGTATAGAATCATATCACCAGCAAATAAGGTTAAGCTGACTTCCTCTTTTCCTATTTGGATGCCCTTGATTTCCTTCTCTTGTCTGATTGCTCTAGCTAGAACTTCCAACACTATGTTGAACAGGAGGGGTGAAAGTGTACAGCCTTGTCTTGTTCTGTTTTCAGGGAAAGGCTTCCAATTTTTGTCCCCATTTAGCAATATATTGACTGAGGGTTTATTGTAGTTTAGGAAGCAAAAGCTCCTGTGTGTCTTCTTTGAGAGTATCTGTTTATGTCCTTTGCCCATTTTTTGATGTGATTATTTGCTTTTTGTGTGAGGAGTTGTTTGAGTTCCTTGTAGATTCTGGATATTAACCTTTTGTCTGAGGCATTATTTGCAAATATTTTCTCCCATTCAGTAAGTTTTCTGTTCTCTCTGTTCATTATTTCTTTTGCTATGCAGAAGCTTTTTAGTTTAATTAAGCCCTATTTGTCTATTTTAGTTTTCGTTGCAATTACTTTTGGGGCCTTTATTTTATTTTATTTCTTTGAGTCAGAGTCTCGTTCTGATGCCCAGGCTGGAGTGCAGTGGCACAATCATGGCTACCATAGCCTCGGCCTGCTAGGCTCAGGCTATCCTTCTGCCTCAGCCTCCCGAGTAGCTGGAACTACCGGCACATGGCACCATGCCAGGCTAATTTTTTTAATTTACTGTAGAGACAAGGTCTCATCATGGTGCCCAGGCTGGGCTTATAGGATTTTTATATAACAATTGACTGAATAAAGAAAATATGTTATATATACAACACGCAATACTATGCAGCCATAAAAGAGAATGAAATCATGTCCTTTGTGGCAACATGGGTGGAGCTGGAGATCATCATCCTAAGTGAACTCAGAAACAGAAGCCAAACACCTCACGTTCTCAGTCACATGTGGGCACTAAGCAGTCACAAAGACGGAACCACTGGGGATGCCAGTAAGGGGGGGGCATGGCTAGGGCTCAGAAATTATCTCTGGGGCACAGTGCTCACTCCCTGGGAATGGGCCACCTGAGGCCCACTCCCCACCACTACACAATACATCCATGCGACACACATGCATGTGTACCTCCAATCTGAAATAAAATAAGCCCATGAGGCAAGGGACTGAGGGTCATCTCGAGTCAACAGCCAGAAAGGAACGGAGGATGATGAGAAACGGAATCCTGACAGGCATCACATGAGCAGGCTTGGAAGCAGATCCCTGGGTGGCAACCTGGGAGAGAAACCCTGTGGCCCAGGCTCCCAGCTAAGCTGAACTGGGACCCCTGACCCATAGGTGTGAGGTGTTAAGTGCTACTGCTGTAAGCCACTAGACTTCGGGGAAATGTGTTTCCTACAACCAGTAAGGACTACAGCTATTGTTTACCTTGTACACAAACATATACCATACATAAATATGCCGTTATATGGCATTTAAAGAAATCTCATGGTCCTGGTTTCTATAAAATAAAAAAGTCTGTATATTTTTCATAACTCAAACAACACACTTAAGATCTATGCACTTTATAATGTGAATCACACTTCAGTAAAGGACAGAAGAGAAAAACAGCCATTTTCCTCTCTATCTCATATACAAATTCAGGTTCCCATACAACAGGTCTGCTTAAAGTGAAACCTGTGTTCTGCTATGGCAGGCAGACTCCGAGATTCCCCTGACATGGCCCCCGTGGCCTGGTGTTCATGCGTCTATGCATTATCCTCCCCTGGAGCACAGGCTAGGCCTAGGGCCCCACGTCCCATGCATGGAATACAGTGGCAGTGGCGGGGGTCCCTCAGGAGAGCAGGTCGTGCAGATTCTGGACTCCATCTCACATGCCTCTCGCTCACCCTGACAGAGGCCAGCTCCCGGCCGCGGGATGCCCATGGAGGGAACTGAGGGAGGCTTTCGTCCAAAGGCAGGGAGCAGAGGAGGCCCTTGGTCCACGGCTACAGGGAACCAAACTCTGAACAGCAGGCTTGGAAGGGGATCCTTGAGAGGGCCACAGTCCCAGTCAGCACCCTGATCGCAGTTGTGTGAGAGCTGCTCGGGCAGACACCCTGCTTGTCTGGGCCCAGACTCCTGACCCAAGGAGGTGTGGAACAAACTGACTGTTTTAAGCCACTGCATCTTGAGGTCGTTTGTACCGGGGCTACACACCAACACAAAATTGACATCACTAGCCGTTTCAGTCACAAGTGGCACAGGTTTTTTCATGAAAGGGGCTGTTTAACAGAACTAAGCTTGGTAACAAACGGTGTTTTTGAAAAACACACACATTCACATGTCCCAACCCAAACAGCCACAAGAGCAAAGGGCAGCGTCAGTCCCGCGAGAGGACTAATGCGTGTCTCCTTGCGCCGCCCCCAGGGAGGCAGTGGCCAAGGACCGTGCGTCTGCTGCTGGCAGGCAGAAGTCTTTCCCACTCCTGTTCCTAGGGCCTTCTTAGGCTCGGCTGGAAGTTCCAACTGTCAAGAGATTGGACAATCTGTGCAAAAACTCGCGTTCTCCCCAAGGACCTACAACCAGAAACATCTCCAAGGGAAGGAGGCCTCTGAAAGAATGCTGGCTCAGGGTCAGAACAAAAAAAGGTCACAGGGTTTAGACCCGTATCTCTTTACCCAAAGAAAAAGCGGGGAACCCAGCACATATTGGAAAAGCATGTCTGTTTATTCATGACACACCGGGAAACATGGAATAACATGGGCCAGGGAAGCATTCTTTCATGTTGTTCCAAATGGAGATACAAGTTCACAGGGCTCTTGTCAGCTTTTCTCCAAGCAGAAACATGAGAACACTTCAGAGGAATTTCTCAATGGGAGGGGCAGTGATGTGTGTGGGGGGAACCGAACTCTGAATAGCAGGCTTGGACGGGGGTCCTGGAGAGGGCCACAGTCCCAGTGTGTGGGGGACTGTGGGAGGGGCAGCTGAAGTGCCTATAAACTCCATTCCTTTCGGATCTTATAATTCACTTATTTGAACTCAACATAAATTCCATTTGTACCGTCACTATTAAGAGGCATACTCCACCCAGGCCACTACCAATAAAACAAGATGACACAGGAGGCAATTAAGGATTTCTCCCCTGCTTCAAAAAATAGCATTTCCAGAATGTCCGGGCATGGTGGCTCACACCAGTAATCCCAGCGCTTGGGGTGGCCAGAGTGAGTGGATTGCTTGAGCCCAAGAGTCTGAAACCAGACAGGGCAACGTAGCAAGACTTCACCTCGAAGAAAAATTTTTAAAAATTAAACTATTAGCCAGGTGTGGTGGCATGTGCTGGCACTTGTAGTCCCAGTTACTCGGGATGGTGAGGTGGAAGGATCGCCTGAGCCCAGGAGGTTGAGGCTGCTGTGAGCAGTAATAATCATGATCGTGCCATTGCACTCCAGCCTGTCCAACACAGAGAGACTCTGACTCAAAAAAAAAATTCCAGAATGGAAAATCAGTGTTCTTTTTTCCCCTCTCTCTCAATCTCTCCCATCAGCAAATGGTTTGTGTCCCTACTGAATACTTTAAATAATCTGGGTTAGAAACACCACCAGAGGAGGTCCAAATGGAATCCACACAACTGCTGAATTTCAAGTTGTATGTTATTTATGGTTTCTGTTTCCTTTAGCGCTGATTAAAAGCACATGGCTAGAACACAGTCAGATTTGTAGTTGCTCCCATCCTGTGGCCTGGAGAGACATCACCCTCCTCTGTCTCAGACTTCAGTCTCTTGAGAGGGGCCTCGGCCTCGAGGAATTCTTATCATCACAAGGCAGAAGGGCACTGGGCCCACCCTGGCTGGGTCCCACTCACCCAGCTACAATCAGCCATGGAAACATCTTAGCACTGCTTCACTGGAAAGTGAGAGCCCTTATCTCGACAAAGAGTGAGAATCCCAGCTCCACTCATGCCCAATTTCATGACTGTGGGCACCTTAATCCATCTCTCTATGCCTGTTTCCACCTCTGTAAAATGAGGAAAACATAGTACCTGTATAAATTTCCGGTGGCTACTGCAACAAATTACCATGGATATGGTGGCTTAAAACTACCCCAAAAAATTATTCTCCTACAGTTCTAGAGGCTGGAAGTCTGAATTAGTATCACTGGGCCAAAATCAGTGTCAGCAGGACTGCAGGCTCTGGACGCTCTAGGAGAGAATCCACTGTCCACTCCTCACCAACTCCAGCTTGCTTGACTTCTGACAGTGCGGCTCCAGTCTCGCCTCCATGACTATCTCGCCTTCTTGTGTAAGGACGCTTGTGATGCCGTTGGGGCCATGCATTCGATCCAGGATACTCCCGTCACCTCAAGACCCTTTTCCAAAGAAGGCAACATTTACAGGCTCCAGGGACCAGGACATGGGTGTGTTTTGAGGGGCACTTCTGAGTACACCACAGCACCTACATAACAGTCTGTTGTGAAGGTTACATGAGAAAATATGGAGGACCCCAAAAAACAGAACATATTTATTTTAAAATTGTGTTTATTCTTGCATGTTTAAACTCCAGCCACCTTCAAAGTATGCTCTGTTTGATGCAATACACCTATCAAGTCACTTTTTCCACTGCTCAAAAGAGTTTCTGAACTCCTCAATTTTGAGGCCATTTAGTGCTTCCGCTGTTTTTTGTTTCCCTTCTCCACACATGCAAAACGTTTCCCTCTGAGGACTTTTTTCATTTGGGGAATCAAAAAAATAAAAATCGCTTGGGGCAAAATCCAGTGGAGGGTGGGGCACAGGGGTCAGACCCTTTTTGATCAAAAATTGTTGCACAATCAGCCTGGTGTGGGCAGGTGTGTTGCAATGGTGGAAGGACCAGTAACCTGCTTGCCATAACTGGGGACGTTTCTTCCACAAACCATGAAGCAACATTCTCAAAACTTCCAGATAAAAACATTGGTTGACTATTTGATCTACAGAAATAAATTCTGAGTATACTACAGAGAGCCCCCCCTCCAGAAGATAATTCCAGGTTTTTGGGGTTCCCCTCATCATACCTGTGTGGTACACTTAGCTTGGTGCCAGGTGCATGGCATACAACTCCATAAATGCCCATTTGTTAGGGTACTTATCCATTCATATGTCCCTCCACCAATACAGGTTACTTTCTAGGGGGAGAAGAGATGATGCTTTCGCCTCTCCTGCCCAGGGAAAAAGTATCTTGAAGAGAAGCCCCCCCCCCTCAGTTGTAGCTGCTGCACCAGCCCTGAGAGAGTGGGTGGTGTTTACCTCCATCACAGTACATTTTTGGTACTAAATTCATGGCTCACGAGTATGGAAGTAGCTGTAGCTTTTGCTTTATAATTCTCTTTCACTGCCTATTTCAGGGCACCTCCCTGCATAAGACTCAGCCAAACATTCCCTCAGGATATAGACCACCGTTAGAGCTACAGTTGGTTTTGTCTCTCTAGTCAGAAAAAAATAAAGTCCTCTGAATAGCTCTATGCTTAAAAAGTGATTTGGGGTTTCTTGTGGTCAAGCCTAAGAAAAAAGAGTGCAGCAACATCCTTTGCAAACTTGTAAGCAGCCAAACTATCTCATTAACATCTTTCAGTGTTTTTAGTCAAAATTATTAAAAGATGTTCACATAATTTTCTTAAAGTGAGTGCTCTAATGTGTCAGTATAAAATGTTTTCTTGGTCTGCAGATAATTACCCGCCACAGTAAATATCCGAGCCAAACTGGTGGTATTAAGGGTTCATTAATTACTACGTCAATGTGGAAATCACTTTCTTTTTGGTCACCTGGAAAAATATTCCACATCCTTCCATCAATATTCGAAACTATCAACATGATTCTTGATTCTCAACTTACTTTCTATGAAGTTAACATTGAGTAGACAAGAAACTCACCCAGGGTGAACAAAGTTAATCATAATACCTACTAAGGAAAAATTTCATCATTTATAAACAACTCTCAGTAAATAAGGGCTGCCGTAACCTGCTCTCGGCTCATCGACTGATAACTTCACTGAGGGTACATTTATGAAGCAGTGATCATGAGTCTGGTATAATGCCAGATGGTAGGAGACACAGATTATTCCCACAAAGCCCCTGTCCTCCTGGGAGGAAAAGAATGCACGCATTATCCAGTAAAAAGTACTAGGAGCCAGGGTTGCGAAACATGTCATCCACAACAAGGCACAGAGGATACCAGAGCTGACTCCACTGAGTGGTCCGAATAACGCAGGACTTGCCTATGTTGTGAATGGGAAATGACTGCTTAAGAGACAGAAAGAGTGGGCAGGAGGGTATTCAAGGCTCCGTGTGAGCAGAAGTCCAGGGCTGTGATACTTCCGGGCAGATTTGGAGACAGGAGCATGGTACCGAAGTGAGAAGTGAACGTAGAGAAGCAGGGAGGAGCAAGATCACAGAGGACCTCGAGTGTTACAGAAAACTGAAGAAAAGTTAGCCTACCGAAGACGAGAGGCAAGAAATCACAAGAGGCCTACCTCCGTCAGGAGCACAGGAGTGTGCAGGAGGGGGCGATGCAGGAGAAGCTCAGGTGCTTACAGCCACGGCACTCAGCACTCGGCCAGAGATGAGGGGAAACACAAGTAAACTGTCGCGAGGTTCTCATACCACAGATGATGTGGTATACATCGATACTTCCGCCTCAGCCTTCCAAGGAGCCGGAACTACAGGCGCGCACTATCACACCCAGCTAATTTTTTACTTTTCGTAAAGATGAAGTCTCGCCAAGTTGCCCGGGCTGGTCTCGAACCTGCGGGCTCAGGCAATCCACTCACCTCAAACTCCCCAAGTACTGGGATTACAGGCTGAGCCACTGAGCCCAGGCAAAAGGTGTTTTAAAAGGTGTACATTATAAGCCCTAGAGAAAGCACTAATAAAAACACCAGAGAAGCAAAACTAACATTGTGGATTGGATTGTGTTCCCCAAAACAATGTCTCCAAGTCCTAACCCCAGGTCTATAAATGCGACCTCGTTTGGAAAGAGGGTCTTTGCAGATGTAATCAAGGAAGATGAGCCATACTGGATGAGGATGGTCCCTAAACCCAATGATTGCTACTTCTATCATGAAAGGGAGATCTAGAGACGACAGGTACCCACAGGGGGAAGATGGCCATGTGAAGACAGAGGCAGAAATGGAAGTGATGCAGCTACAAGGCAAGGAACACCAAAACTTGCTGGCAACTAACAGAATGCGGGACAAGGCAAGGAAGGATTCCGGCCCAGGGCCTTCAAGGGGAGCATGACCTGTTGAATTTGGCCTTCTTGCCTTCAGATCTGTCTACGAGTACATTTCCCTTCTTTTAAGACACTCTGCTGCAATTTTTCCAGCAGCCCTAGAAACTAATAAAACTTAAAAGCCAATCATTAAGACAAAATAGATTTAAAATACTCAATTATCCCCCCCCAAAAAGGAAAAGGGGAGCAAAAGGATGGACAAAATGCAAACAGAAAGATGATCGTAGACTTCAAATGTAAATTACAATCTCATGTAAATGAACGATAATCCCACCACATATAAAAGATATAATGGGCAGGGCGCGGTGGCTCAGCCTGTAATTTCAGCACTTTGGGAGACCGAGGCAAGCGGATTGCCTGAGCTCAGGGGTTCGAGACTAGCCTGGGCAACTTGGTGAGACCTCGTCTCTACAATAAATCACAAAAACTAGCTGTGCATGGTGGTGTGCGCCTGTAGTTCCAGCTACTTGGAAGGCTAAGGTGGAAGGATCACCTAAATTCAGCAGGTCGAGGCTGCGGTGGCCATGAATGTGCCACCGCGCTACAGCCTAGGCGACAAAAATGAGACTCCAACTTAAAAACAAACAAACAAAAAGATAGAACTCTAATAAAAAGGCAAAGATTATCATACCAGATAAAAAGTTAAGGACGAAGCTACATGCTGCCCACATGAAACCCATTTTAAATATAAAGACACAGATATGTTTTTTAAAAAGGACCAAAAAAGATATATCATGTTAATATTAATCTAAAAGTAAGCTAGAATTGGCCATATTAATATCAGACAGTAAATTTCAGATCAAAATTAACCTGTCTCAGTAAGGTGTTATTGTCATACAAAATCTAATTTGCATTTTCCTTAAGTAAAATTGAGTATGGTAAATTATTTTCCTGTCACATTACACATTAGTTACTTTGTACTTTCCACCAGCATTTGTTAACTGTTTGGATTCTGCAGGACCCATTCTCTACTGAGTATGATTCCTATAAGGATCAGATTTTTAGAATGTTTTCCTCTTTCATATCTGTGGTTATAAAGTTTTGCTTGACTTTATTCCTTGAAAAAAGTAAGTATGGCCAGCAATAAAAGATAAACTGGTATTGACAAAGCCTCATATAGCCAAGTCTTTTTTCCTCATTAACTCTTCCTATATTCTAGCTCTGGTAACCTGGCCATAGACAAAACCATGGGTAGATTGCACTAAGGAATGCATAATATGATGTAGGATTTTTTTTAAGTCTTAATACAAAAATGCAAACTTTTTTCTTAAATTTAAAGACATATAGTGTACATGTCTCTACATTAAACTCTTGAAAAACTTACAAGTAGAAATAACATTTTTGAAAGCTAAAAGGGAAATCTCTTCCAACATTTTGCTTAAGCCTAGAAAAAAGTCTGGCAAGCAATACACATTTGATTAACTTAAATCATGTAACTTTGGGCGCAAGACCTACCATTTCCTCATCTGTAAAAGAGAGAAAATAACAGTCATCTATCAACCACCTAGAGCAGTTGTGATAATTTACTTTTTTAATTTGTTTTTTGAGTCAGAGTCTCACTCTGTTGCCCAGGCTGGATACAGTGGCACAACCATAGTTCAACACAGCCTTCACCTCCTAGGTCCAGGTGGTCCTTACACCTCAACCTCCTGAGTAGTTGAAACTACAGGTGTGCAACACCACACCCGGCTAACTGTCTTATTTTTTGTAGAGATGAGGTCTTGCTATGCTACCCAGTTAGTCTCTAACTCTGGGCTCGAGTAATCCTTCTACCTTGGCCTACCCAAGTGCTAGGACTACAAAGCACCTAGCCCATAATTTACTTTTATTTTTTCTTCTCTTTTTTCAGTCAGAGTCTCACTCTGTCACCCAGGCTGGAGGGCAGTGGCATAGTCACGGCCACCACAGCCTCGACCTGCTGGATTCAGACAACCCTTCTACCTCAACCTTCCAAGTAGCTGGAATCACAGACATGTGCCATCACACCCAGCTAATTTTTCTGATTTATTGTAGAGACAAGGTCTCATCAAGTTGTCCAGCCTGGTCTCGAATCCCTGGGCTCAGGTAATCCTCTCGCCTCGGTCTCCAAAAGTGCTGGGATTACAGGTGTGAGCCACCACACCTGGCTCATAACTCACTTTAAAAAACAATAATGGTGATTATTTCCCTGAATAAAGAAGACCAACAGTACCATAACAAGGTTTCATGTAACTCCTGTTATAAGGGAATATCCACATTTTCTGAAAAATTGCTGGTGGAAAATACAAAGTAACTTAATGTGTAATGTGACATGAAAATAATTTACCATACTCTGGAATGTCTACACTTTCTGGAAAATTGGTCATTTTCTTTTTACACAGTAAGGCTTGTTTTTAGTGTGGGTAAGTACCCTGTTTAATTAGACAGAATAAATCAATATATGTTAACACTTTCTCAACAATCCCAATGGCGACCCAGAATACCAGTGTTTATGCTGTTCTGGTCCATAGCACCAGGCTGGGGAACTACCGGGGCTTTTGTTCCTAAGCTAAGAGGCCTTGAGCAGTCCTGGTTTTGTACAGTTACTGGGCCTGCTGAAAGGTAGCTCTGCTCTCAGTGAATCCATGGTTTCATGCCCCTCCCATTTATGCTTCCAGCATTTGACACTGGAGAAATCCAGCAGACAAGGCTAGTTTCCCTAGAGGCCTCTGGGTGCTGGCCTCCTCGTGGTGTAGAGTGCGTGGGCGTCATGACAGCCCCTACAAGTGCCACCCATCCGGTACCAGTTCTACTCTGTGATCAGCATGGCACGATACGACCCCACGTTAACACCAGCAGATAAGCCGGAACCCACTGATTGCCTTCGGTCAGGCTCAAATGACCGAGAGTGCTTGACGCCTTCAAACCCTTATCTCACAGCAGCTGACATGTTTCAGTATCTCACAGCTTCTCACTACACGAATAAGCAAGCGAGTGGGGTTGTGGTGAGAAGGGGAAGAGAGAAGAGCCACATGGTATTCAAGGAATGCCGAGAAGCCAAGAGACACTGGCATCTTTTGAACCTGCAATTAATACAAGTGAGCTGTGTCATCAGAAAACACTCCGAAAATCTATCTTACATAAGTATGCTAAGCTCCATTTGCTGTGCAGAAATCTCGTCAGCACACAGAAGAAACAAATAGACAACTCCTTATCAGGCAAAATTTATAATGCATCAGGTGCTAAATCAAGCACACTGGATTAAAATTTGTACTAACTGTAAACGGGAGTAGAAATGATGAAAGCGAGTAGCTTTTGAAATTGGGTGAAAATAACAGCATCATCCAACTTTAATTGGATGCCCATAGATGAAATAACAATTGGCTTTAACTGTAACTCCAAGATAGTTTATGATTATAACATTTTGCAGGTACAGTAACATAATGTGAAAATATTTCACTGACTCATCAAATTCTATCTTTAACATGCTACCCTCATTCCAAGAAAATTATATGCATACACTAGAATAAAATGATTCATCAGATCTAATGTAATTTGAATTCAGTAAAACAAAAAAATGCATAAATCTGTACTTTATCATTTAATAGCATGACAATAACTTTCAAGTGAAACAAACACACACAAAACACAACTGTCAAGCTTCCCCAGTCTGCTCCCACTCATCTCTCCAGCTTTCGTCTCCTACCATGGCCTCTTCAGAGAAAGTCTTCCCACCAACCAGTTCCCACACTTCCTGACAGCAGGCCTCCACCCTGCCCTGCCCATCTGGCCCTACAGGTCTCTTCGCCCGGGTCTCACCGTGGTATCTTCCCAGGCCTTTCATGCCTGCTCAGTTTCCCAAGAAGCCTTCTGAAGGCAGAGAGAAGCCATCTTGGCGCTCACCCCACAGTGGCAGTGCCTGGTGCTGCCATCTGCCTCTTCTGTGCTCTGGGTCTCCTAACAGCATGCCATGGCTTACCAACTGCCCATCTCCCCTCCACACACAGGAAGCTTTTGAGGCCAAGTGCCACCACTGGATGTCCTTGGAAACGGGCGTGAAGATTTGGCACAGGCAATGCCGTTAATTGTGACCTGAGAAAATTTACTGTAAACCATTCCATGGAAATCCTAGGCATAAGGGGAAAAAATTATAGTTTTAACCCTAATACAGAACAATTCCTTGTGACCTCTCTGTAATCATTTTGAGGTTCGGAAAAATTACTTGGTTTAGTCCACTCTATATAAACTCCTTAAACAGTAACTAATAAATTTTAAAAGCATGAAATGACTTCTTCCCCTGTGGCTTCAAATAGATCCATAAGAACTGCAACATGAGCTTAGGACCTCTAAATGCCTAATACTGAACTTCCACTGTGGGATTTCACATGGTGGTTCGTTATCAGCCTCACATAGAATAAACGTGGTCAAACTATCTATAAAAATATTCTATTGGAACCAGAAATATTTCAGGGGCTCATACAAGCGTAGGGCTTAGATATTTAAGTGATAACCAAGAGGCATTCACTGATGGAAAGTCTTAACAGACTCAAAAGAGCTTTAAACAGTGTAATTGAACATTTTTACAGGTCACTGTTATTCTGAAACTTCCAAAATATAGATATGTAAATGTGGTATAAAGCAGTAATATTTTTACTTAATTTTTGGTATAATCTGTTGCCTCAGAAAGTTTTTGTGGCTTTTTGAGCATGGGAGGAGCACAGAGTTACATGCACTCCCTAAGTGCCATGAGATATAAACCAAAAGTCTTTGCGTTACACATGTAATTCCTACTCTCAGAACTGCAGCTGTCATCTGCTGACTCTGGATTTGCCTCTGTTTGGAAAAGGGGAATTATTTTTTCTTCCACATTCAAGCCCAGCAGTATAAACTAGCTTTGAATCACAGTCCACTGTTCATTGCTGCAGAAATCAATAAAAGACACAGAGGAAAAAAAATAATAAAGAGGCTAAGCCTCCAAAATCTTTTGGTCTCCCTTGGCTCTGCAAAGGTCCATACATCCCTTTTAAAATGCCAGAGACAGGAGCACAAGGCGGGGTCTGCAAAGCAAGTTCCACAAGACCTTCTTACTGAACTATAACCGGCAGCTGAAGTTGGCTCATCTCTGCCATGGAAAACAGCACGTAGCAGATTAAAATCTAGTAAAAAACAAAGCAAAGCAAAACCCCTCAGACTCAGATCTTTGTCCACAGACTTTGTTCCTAGAGTGCATTCTTACAATGAGTGAGGTGACTCCTCCGAGTGTGACCTCTGAACCTTGCCCTCCCCTGCAGCGCTGTCATCCCAGGTGGCACGGATGCGATACAAGAGGCCAATGGGAGCAAGTCCTAGCCACGCCCAGCCTGCGGTGTTTTACAGACACTTGCACGCGGTGTGTCCCATCAGGCCATTCCCATGGCATGGGACAGCACAGGTGCTGCCACTTCCTCAGGTGAGAAAACAGATGCTTAGGGAGTGAAGAGGGAAACGTACAGATGTATCCAGGGTCAGATTTCAAGGTCAAACCATGGACTAATAGCTCAGCCCCTGTTGTACACCGTCACCTTCAGTCTCCACAAGGGAGGTCTGTCCTCTCTCTCAGAGACAGACACGCAGAGAAGCGAGGGACTCAGAGCAGCACAGAACGGGGGTCTAACATAAGGTCTCACAGACTCTGGAGCCCAAGCTCATCTCTGACTGGAAGCCATCTGCAAACTCCAGGTGTTCTGCCTCGAGCCCAGCTGGCTTTCCACAGGGCCACAGCGAGCGGGCAGGACCCCCCGGAAGCCCCCACTTCGGGCGCTGCTTCCAGCCACAGCCCCTGTACTGCAGCAGGCCCCCAACCACTGACGGCTCAGGCCACTGACGAGACAGTCCTTGCTCTGGAAGACACGCCTCTTCGGATCATTCATCCTCCCCCAACCCCCAAGCAGCAGAACCAGCACACTCTGTCCCTTGGGTGCCAAGCCCCCTCCAGGGTTTGCAGGCAGCTGCCTCCCCCGCCCTGGCGAGTGGGGCTCCTGACTGTGCTTGGGCTCAGGGCTGAAAGCTCCCCTTTGTCTCAGAAGCCCTGGGCTGGCTCTGGCAGCTGGAAAGCCTAAAGAACAATCATGAATCAGAGTATTTATTTTTGAGGTTTTCTCCAAGCTGCCTCTTCAGCTCTTAAATAGCAGCATTCAAGCTGCTGCAGACACTTCCAGAAGTTTGTTGGCCTGGGGAGAAAGCTTCGCCCTCCTGGCAACAAATGCAGCAGCTTCATAACACCCCATCTGAAACATGAGGCACACAGTGGATTTCTCTGAAAGATCGGTGGCCTACATGTTTAAATTGATTTTTAAAATTATTTTCAAATCCCTCAGGTTGCATGAGCAATGGTGGATTGCTATTTCCAAGTGTGGTGACCTTTTCTAAAACGGTTTTATGCTTTCCACTCTTCTCTGATTGGTGCCACCTAAGCCTGTACATCACACTCATCCGGTGTGTCTGAGCGAGCTGCCTAATCCAGTACAAGGAAACTCATGCCTTCGGATCTGAATGAGAAGAACCATCTCGGGTCCAATGCGATTTTCTGATGTAAAATTCTCATCTAAAAGATAGCCGTTGGTATTAAGATTGAAAGCTTAAAGTAATAAGATAATCGGCCTTGGAAAAAAGAAACATAAGAATAGTTTACAAGTTAGAAATCTGTTCTTTTCTTGCTGCGTCATTTGACTGTTCATAATACAACACAAAGAGATTCTCCACCTAAGGCACGTACACACACATACACACACACACACACACACACACACACACCACCCAGCCTGATGCTTTTTAAGAGTGCACAGTTTTTGTTTTTGTTCTTTGAAAGAAAGTCAGGGGTAAAAAGAAAAAGACCAACAGTGAAAATCTGAGAATGCTACAGAGAAATACAGTAATGTCTAAACATGAAATTCAATCTCCCTAAAAATCATTTTAGTGTATTTGCCTATGAACAGATAAGCTTAGATAAGTGATGATTGGGTTGGAAGGGAGTGGACTTCCATGAGCAGCTTGGAAGATAAAAGGACAAAGTCTGGAAGTATAACCGCTGAGATGCCTGGCCTGGGATGAGGGCCTCAGACACAGGCTTGAAAGAGAGCTGGTCGTCCACAGACACAACTATGCTGTGATCCCTAGTTTGGCCCTCCTGGGCCCTTGGAGCACATCACACGGTCAAGTAATCTGCTCACTGGAATGCTTTCTGGCGAATGCAGAATTGTTTTGCTACGCACCTGTACCCATGCCAACTTAGGAAGGCTACCCTCAACTCAAATGCCACTAATGCCCGTAATTGAAATGGACAGTATTGCCAACAACCAACGAGACTGAGGAATAAAAGTAACAGCTGCCACTTACTCTCAGCTGACATTGTACCAGATGCTTTAGGGCTACTCATTATTTAATCCTCACAAGACCACCCCAGGGGATTATGCATGCTCTCTTTTGCAGAAGAAGAAATTAAGGCTCAGAGAGGTTAAGTAACTCTGAAAGCTGTGCAGCTTTAAGAGACAGCTGGAGTTCCAAGGCCATGTTCTTTGCCCTGGTCACGCATCTCCAGAAGAGATGAGCTCTGTGCCCTCACCATTCCCAAGCAACAGATGCTGGAGAGGATATGGGGAAAAGGGAACACTTTTACACTGTTGGTGGGAATGCAAACTAGTACAACCTCTGTGGAAAACAAACAGTGTGGTGATTTCTAAAAACTCTGAAAAGCGACCTTCCATATGATCCAGCACTCCCCCTTCTGGGAATATACCCAGAGGAACTCAAATCAATCTATAATAAAGATACCTACCCGCATATGCATGTTTATTGCAGCATTATTCACAGTAGCAAAAACATGGAAGCAATCGTGCTGCCCATTGAAAGTGAACTGGAGAAAGAACATGTGGCACATTTACACAATGGAATATTATCCAGTCATAAAGGAAAACAAAATTATGAGCTTTGCAACAACCTGGATGGAATCCGAGTCTATAATACTCCGTGACTTATCACAGAAACAAAAATCTGAGTTGTAAACGTACTCACTCATAAGTGGAGAAGTGGACCTTGAACATTTATCATAATACCATAAGAAAGGGATTGGCAGTAGTGGGACATGGGGCGGAGGGGGGGGTCACATAACATCAATAAGGGTAAAAACACTTCACCTGTAGGATGACCACGGATGTGCCTAACCCTCATTTATACCCCACATTTTAAAAATAAAATAATTTGTTTAAAAAACAGAAGAGAAGACATCAAAGGCTCCCAGATACAAAAGCAATATCTTATTCAATAGAAACAGAAATGCCTAAGTGCTCCAGAAATGGGAAGTAGAAACTATTTCAATTTTACTGAGGGACGCTTTTACATTTTTCTACAACAAAGATGAGATGAGAAGGTGATTAGTCCTCAACACATAGAAAGTTCCACCAGATTGGAGTCTCATGACTTTTCTCTTGGCATGTTATGAAAATCCAACAGCATTTAGATCACACAGAAAACCGGTCTATACAGAATTTTCCCAAGAATGTTAATGTTTAAGTGGCGCCGCCCCATATGTACAATCTAAAGAGTCCCAACTATGGACCCAGTCAAACCACACACAGCACCCAGAGATTAACAATTCAGTTGTGATTCTTCCCGTTACCTCCTAAAGCTCACTGTTGGAGCAACAGCCCCATAACTTTAGAGTTTGTTTCAGTTTTTTTCTTTTTTACTTTCTGAATGACTCTTACCTACAGCATTATAGTCTCTGCGGCCCCAAATGATTTTCACCATAAATTACAGTAGCAATCTACTTTGGTTGAGGGGCCTTTGGTGAACTTCAGTTCTCAAAAAGAAAACTGAGAGTATTGTACCTTTCTCCCAAGAGTCTGCATCCTGGGATGTAAGCTAAGTTACTACGAGTAAAAACAGCTTCAGGAGCACAGGAGGCTTCCCTGAGAGTAAAGTTCACCAGGCGGAGGAGCGAGAGCCCAGAGAGTGAACTACTAAAACCCCTAAAGCAGAGAGTCTCTAGATTTTATTTTTTATTTCGAAGATGTGGGGTACAATTCAGGGTTCACTATACAAATGTTCACTACGCAGGCACCCTTGTGAATAAGGTGTGCCCCCCCTCCCCTGGCAGCTTCCCTCAACTGCCAATTCCACCCCCCTCCCCGGCAGTTTCCCACCACTGCCAATCCCCTTCTCATGGGATTATGACAATTGTTCAAGGTCCACTGATGAGGAGAACATATGGTACTCTGTTCTTTGTTTCGGTGATAGATCGCTGAGTGCAGGAGACTCTAAATCCATCCAAGTTGCTGTGAAGTCCACATGCTTTTCCTTCTTTATGACTGCATAATATTCCATTGTGTATATGTGCCACATTTTTTTTTATCCAGTTCAGCTTCACTGGGCAGGATGGTTGGTTCCATGTTTTTGCTATTGTGAACAAGCTGCAACAAATACAAAGCAGAGATTCTGACTGGCGTGAACTACAGAAGAACTTCGAGGCCCACGCCCTGGATAAGGTGGAGGGATTTCAGAAGTCGGTTCCCTGGGGGCAGGCCCAGGTCACTCACCTCCACCTGTCCAGCACTCACCTCAGGGTGGTGCTCAATCTCAGGAGGGCAGGAGGATGGAGGAACTGACAGCTGGCCAGAACTGTCCCAGGCCTCCACAGGATCGCCCACATGATCCACTGCTGGAAGCTGTAATTCCCATGGGGGAAGAGCAGCGGGAACCTGTCTTGTTAGACCTTCCCACCAATCAGAATTAAAATACTAGTGATCCCCATCACTACTTCCAGCTGCTACTGCAGGCACTGGTGCTGGTGGTGGCGTCAACAGCAGCCTCTGCACTGCAGCTCAGGGGGTCAAGCAAGAAGCCCGCGGGCACAGAGCCCGCGGGCACAGAGCCCGGAATCGGGGAGGCCAGGACTGAACCCAGGTGTCCCGACTTTGAAGCTAACTATGTTTATCCTGTCCTGATAGCACTTCAGATACTTTAATTTGCATTATCCTTCTTTTCCCAGACTGCATAATCTACATTATAATCCTATTACAGCCTTTTCCCCGTAGGCTTTATTTTCCAATCTTGTGTGTTTCTCTGTGGCTCTTCTCCGAATGAGACCTCCTTGATCAGTGAAGGATTTATCTAGACATCATAAACTGAACTCAGACAGTCTGAATCAGACAGAGCACAACAGAAGGTTTCCAGTCACCAGACAAACAGCTCGTTTTCCTACCAGTGCTGAACCACAACAACGCAGTGTTGACAACTGGTGCTACGATCAGCCACAGGCTGAGGGGATTGCAAGAAATGTCAAGGCTGGAAAAGCGGGGTACGTGCAAAAAAAAAAAAAAGCCAATTAGACAAAACCCAGGTAAGAAACGGAAATCATGAGTACATCAATATCACAGGGCAGAAGCCAACAACCATCCAAGGTCCAAGCACATAATTAACAATCAGAGGGTGAGGAGGGAAAGAAAATAAATGTTGGCCACCCTGCATGCTCCAGGCATGATGCTGTGTTTGATATACGTTTTTACTTTTATTTCAGATGTAGGCATTTCAGTGTAAAGGAAAGTGAATCAGAAAACTAGAGGTCTGCCTCGGATCATGAAACTTCACAGCTGTGTGGGTCCCTCTTTAACAGGAGATGAATATACTAGACAACTTAGTGGTTTCTCAATGCTCTGAGATCCTACAACACTTTTCCTTGTGGCAACAACAAAGACAATGACCACACAGTGAGGAGATCCCACAAGAATTGAGAAGGAAGGATGGAGCAAACAGATGCCAGGCACCAGCCACCAGGAAACAGTCTCTCAAGAGCTGGGTTAAGTGCCTCCTACTATGGTGAAAGAGCCAAGCCCGAGGAAACCGAGTGGGCATGGAGCTGGTGGGGATGCCTGCTAACAGAGGCCTGTTGAGAGGCAGGGGTTAGAGGATTTGGGTCCTAAATGGAGCAGGTTAAAGAGGCTGCACTGTGTATTCATATTTCATTAACTGTCCCTCAAGATATCAACATATTTCTTTTTCTGCCATGTGTTGGCCTGAAGTAAGAGCCCCTGGCCTGAAGTAAGAGCCCCTGGCCTGATGGACACACAGGAGCAGACAGCCTGTGTATATTCAAGAACATCTTAAGTAAACCTTGTCCTTGGTAAGTTTTCTCCACCTGCCAAAACATGAGGAGGTAAGAGGCAAGATTGGCAGGCTGAGAAAAGTGGTGAAAGTGTGAATTTGCAAGTCAGACTGCAGGTTCAAGTCCTGCTTGTCACTTTGTAAGCCTGGGATGAGTCACTCAACCTCCCTAAGTCAAGTTTCTTTAGCTGAGAAGCAAAGACGATAACAGCACAATCTCAGAGAGCTGGAGATGATCCAAGCAACCAACCCACAGGAAGCTCTGAGAACAGCAGCTGGTATTTAACACACACAGGGTCATGCCAACTACTATTATCACTTAGGGTGGCATTAGTGTAAGTAAGGGTGGTAAAGCACTCTTTACACTCTATGGAAATGGAAATATGTTCAAATCAGAATTCTTTGGATCAATAAAGTCAGCATATGACACTAGACAGCCTAAGCCTGCCCCAAGCAATTCCTCTTTATATCACTTTCAGCAAGAAATAATATAGGAATGAGTCAGATTATCATCAGTCTTTAAGTTAGCTTATCCGTTTGTCACATGCTAAAAATGTATTATTAAAACACATTTGGCCCCAAAATTCAGAAAGATCAATCTGTGACTTCTAATACTCATGATAAAACACTAAGAAATAAGACAGACAAGTGGGACCTCATTAAACTGAAAAGCTTCTGCAAAGCAAAAGAAACCATCAAGAGAGTGGAGGGACAGCCCAAAGAATGGGAAAAAATATTTGCCAACTGTATATCTGACAAAGTCCTGACATCCAGGATCTACAAGGAACTCAAACATGCCAAAAAGAAAAAAACAGCTCCATTAAAAAGTGGGCAAAATACATGAATAGACACTTCTCAAAAGAAGAGATACAGACAGCCAACAGACACATGAAAAAGTGCTCAGCCTCATTCATCATCAGAAAAATGCAAATCAAAACCACAATGAGATACCACCTATCCCCAGTAAGAATGGCCATCATTAATAAAACAAACAACAAAAGATGCTGGCAAGGATGCGGAGAAAAAGGAATGCTTCTACATTGCTGGTGGGAATGCAAACTAGTACAACTTCTTTGGAAAACAGTGTGACGATCTCTGAAAAAACTAGAAATTGACCTTCCATATGACCCAGCGGTACCCCTACTGGGAATATACCTAGAGGAACTCAAATCATTCCACCAAAAAGATACCCGCACACACATGTTTACTGCAGCACTATTCACAACAGCAAAAGCGTGAAACCAACCATGTTGCCCATCAAAACTGGAAAGGATTAAAAAGTGTTGTACATATACATAATGGAACATTATGCAGTCATGAAGAAGGACAAACATATGGACTCTGTAGCAACTTGGACAGATTTAGTCTTTCATACTCAGTGACCTATCACAGAAACAAAGAACAGAGTACCTTATATTCTCACTCCTAAGTGGAACTTCATCAAATATCATAATACTATAAGAAAGGGATTGGCAACAGGGGGAAACTGCCGGGGTTGGGGGGCACACCTCATCAACAAGGGTACCTGCATAATGAACATTTGTATATCTAACCCTGAATTGTACTGCACATCTTTAAAATTAAAAAACAACAAAAAAAAGGTAAAACCCAAGATGAAGTCAGACATTTACGAATAAGAAGCGACCTTTATCAGATATACCAACAGAATCCACAGAAGACAATGGAATCTCCCTCATGCACAAGAGACCCCAGTTTTGTCCACTAGGAAGAACAATAATAACTGACCCAGTTCCTGTCCAAGGGGAATACGAAAATACAAAATTTTGGCTCTGATGCAAAATCGTGGTGAGCTCCACTTGGGAAGAAAGTGGTCAAGGTCAATGTAATCAAAACTAATCATTGTCAAACGGAAGGGAGGGTCAGAAAAGGTCATGATTTTCATATTGCCTCTAAATGACAGAAACATGGAGGCCAAAAGTTGAAAGCTCCACTTTCCACTCCAACCAAAGGCAGGGCTCACTACATACTCATGGCATTCAGACACCTTGCTTAAATGCCAGAGAGCCAGGCGTCTGCACTGCCCTTTCCAACAGCCTCTACAGGAGAACAACTTCCTCTGCAGTGGCAGAAAGAAGCCTGAAGTAAACCACAGCCTTGCAGGAAACTCGTTAAAAGGGAAAGGGTCTGCCTGGCCAAGGTGGGAGGCAACGTGAACAGTATCCTCTGGATCGTTCCTGGTTGCTTACGACTAACCCACTTGGCATCAAACTAAAGCCTTAGATGGGCAAGACTGGTCTGTAAATCCAGAGGAAGAGGCAGAAGGCTGACCCCTTAACACATTCCTCATTTGCCTAGTCAAATGAAGAATTAATGATGAACCAAGCAGTTAACATGCAGACTCTCACAGCCCTGGATGAGCTCCCGTTCAAGACACAAGACCTTGGTAATTAGCCCGAGGCAAACCAGGGGGTGTCAGGGCAGACAAATCCGAGGTCCAGAAGAGGAGACAGCAAAGGAAGGGGTGTGGGCAATGCTTTGCTACCTTTCAGAGCGCGGACAAAGGCCTATCCTATCTGAAGTAAGGGTGAGCCTGGGAGCAGAGAAAACATTTCTTCTTTTAGGCAAACCAAATACAGTTACATTGGTTAGTAGGAGTGACAGGAAAAAAAATAGTTAATTTCACGAAAAACTTTTTTTTAAAAAGGAGCCTAAGACTCTTCTGCAAGTTTGGGGGCATCCCTTTAAGTATCACTTGGCAAGAGGAGAGGAAGCATGAGAATCAAAGGGTATGAGCCAAAAGATAATCACAAAAAGCCCTACTGTTTGAAGTCTCTTATTTCTGAAAATTCACTTCCAAAGGACTGAAGCGCTACTCACTCCTGAGGGTTACAATTGTGTTCCCGTGTTGTTCAGCCATGGATTCCCCTCAAGGAGAGAGAGTGTGTGAACGTGTGTTTTGTGCCCAGAAAGCACTGCTCCCCCCAACAGGATATTGTGTGGGCAAACTCATTCCACCGACAGCAGCAATTCACCTGCTGGGAATAGACCCAGGCTCAGGACACCCTGAGGAAGACACTGTACACAGCTGATTTTCAGGACAGACAGGTGACTTGCCTATGGCCACGGCAATCAATGACAAAGCCAGGCCATCAGCACAGATGTGTGTGAGAACATGAGTCCAAGCTAGTTCTCAGAGTAGAAGTTTACCCCATGCAAAGAGGGAAGGATGATGGGCTGTAATTAAATTAAGAGGAGGAACACAAGCTCGTGGAAAAAAACACAAATCAATGACATCGGGAAAAAAAACCTGAGTCTGATGCAAAACAACCCCCCAAAACATAACTAATCATCATGAGCCTTTTTACCAGTTCGCACTCCTTAATTCCTTCAGAGCAAAGGCGGCTGCCAGAGGCCCAAGGGACTCGAGGTTTTCACCAGGAGTGCGTCACCCAGGGGAAGAAAATGCACCCCCAGAGGCAAAGCCATCGTTAGCTTCCCCTCTCGGAAATCCAGCCCCATTTGTGAGGAAGTGGAGCACAGCACTCAGCAACACGGGGTCTAAGCCACGCCAGCACACAGCTGCAGGAGGCTTGGAGATCGGCGCCCCGGGTGCCACGGTCGGGCTGCTCAGCTCCTCGCTGGGGAATCCGCTCCAGCACTGGAGATGCCGCTGCAGACCGTGAGGCCTGGGGAGAGGGGCGGCGTGAGGGCCAGCTGGAGAAGGAGGCCCTCTCCGAGTCGCCGTGGCTGCGCAGGCCCTGCAGTCACCCAGGACGTCGCCCGGCGTCCCGCCGTCCATCTGGGACGGGCCGGCAACGCGGCGCCGGCTGAGGAGGAGCAGGCCAGAGGGCAGCTTGGGGCACGGGCCGCAGCATCTCCTGCTGACCGAGAGAGGCTTCACTCCTGAAAAGAGGCGGCAGTGGCGAGGAGCCACTGGAGAGTGGTGACCTGTGAAACGGGGGCCAGGCCACTGTACTTGAAACAGGGCCCACTGGAGAAACACGACTGACCCAGGGAGTCAGCAGTCCGACGTTGTCGCTGCCGCCTAGCATCAGCTGCAGAAGGGATCTTGCTCCCCAAGCCAAGTGAAGACAGTTGAGTCTAAGGGAGGGCTTCGCACCACAGTCACGGGGGGTTCTCACAAAACACTGATGGCACCGGCTCCCACCCCAGAGATGTGGATTTAACGGGTCTGGAGTGCACCCAGGCCTCCGGCCTGCGTTAAAGGGCTCCTCCGGTGCTTCTAAGGTTCCAAGAGGGCTGAGAACCTCTGGGCCACAGAATCCCAGACGGAAATGGCCTCATGGCTGAGAACATAGCTGTGGCCGTGGCTCCCCCCGCCTTTCAGCCGGTGTCCCACTGCACCGATGAACAGGTGGGATCCCTGCGGCGGGGTGTGAGTCCTGGCCCATTCAAGCACAGGCTGTCCTGGAGCCCCCCACTTCCGTGTTTCCTGAGTGAGCCCGCCGGCCCTCACAAACGTCAACACAAGCCTCGGCAACCGATGAAGCAACGGCCATGTCCTCAGGGGGACCCAGGAGGCCCGGGGTGGAGCCGGGGGAGGGCTGGCTGTGCAATCCATACCCCTGGGGCAGGGAGCACCAGGATTTTTCTGGATCTCCACCCTTTGCCCCATCTTGCTACCTCCAAAAAGCAGGGAAGGACTATTAGTATCCCGGGCGGTGGTATGGTGGCATAGAAACTGCAGCCGAAACCCGAAAAAGAAACCCCTGGACTCTCTTGCCTGGCTTGCCCTGAGAGAAGGCTTGCCCTGAGAGCATGCCTGCCGGTGGGTCAGGGAGCCCTGTTCCCTGTGCTTGAGAATCATGCAGCGATCCCTCCAACCGCCACCAAAAATCACAGAAGGTCTGGGAGTCAACGCCTCCCACACTCCTTAGGAGCAGAGAACAGAGGACGCCGGAAACATCCATTTTCTCCCTCTTGAAAACTGAGAGTCAAGCTGAGGGCTGAAAAATACAACAAACTGCCAAGCTCTTGTGGTGCTTTTTATATCCAGCTATATCTACAACTGAAAAAACTAGGTGTTATTTGATTGCATGTTCTTTCTGCCCATGCATTTTTCAGTTTCTCTGTTTGGGGGAACCTCAAACGCTGATAGTAGGCTGATGAGTGAAATGTATTCTGCCATGCACATCTGCATTTGTTAGTAAGACTTGGTGTTTCAGGGTCGTTTGGCTTCATTAAAATATACTCCTGTCTTTATTTCTCCTTCTAGCACTCAAACCAAGGATGGTCTCAGTGGGAATGAATGTACTTGTCCTATATCTGCATTATGACAGTTCAAAATCCTGATGAACTTCAGGGCCTCAAGGACCCTAGCCTGGATAGAGTATGCAGCAGCCAGTCAAAAGGGACTGAGTTTGGGGCAGTAGTCAGGTTAGTATCGTCTATTTTCCAAGAACCATGGAGGGTGCGTTCTAGTGATGAACGGAAGCCGAAAGTGCACGGCTCATAATCTGGGTCACAGTGACAAAGGAGTCCCACTGGCTCAGTGTTCCTTACTGTGGGTTGCAGATATGGGATGACAAAGAACAAAGAAGGAGCAGGAAAAGTAACGGAGTGAGTCAGCAAAAACACTGAGTACATGTAACCAGTCTGCCCATTGGGCAGTGTAATCAGCAGCTTATTTTGAGACTTAAAAAGAGAATTTCAACTCTGATTTAGCCAGCAGAGCCATGAACCACGGTACTCAGGGACTGAACATAGGGCCCAGCAAAATGAGCAACAGCCCTGGAGTACTTCCATCAGGACATTTTCAAAATGGTCTTCGTTTTGTTGCGCAAAATATGTAAAACTAGCCTTGGGACAAATAAAAAGGAAGGAAAAAAATCTGAAAATCTCATGTTACCTGTGGAGAAAAATGCCAAGAATGGCTGTGAGATTCTAGAATTCCTCCGGTGGACCAATGCCCGCAAGGAAGGGCTGGTCAAATGATGCCAATTCTACCCACAGGCAAAGGAAGCTTGCTGGCCCATGATCTCCCTGACCCTCATCAACAGCTCCCTTTACCAATGAGAAACAAGGCTCTGCAGGGTCACAGGGCTCTGGAGGGGTAGAAGCACCCATAATAATCAAAGATGACATTTAAGCTCAAAGAAACCATTGAAAGCCAGAGAGAGGCTTACAAACAAAATAAAATAAGAAAGAAATCGCCTTCCCTATTAAGGCTGGAACCACTTGACACACTGGGACATCAAAAGCCAACCAGAGGGCCATTTTGCTGGACCTAAATATCCTTTGTGCTTGATTTTGAACTTCAGCTTCTACCAATTCCCCTCCTCTAACACTTAAAAGTCACCTGCTGCCTCTTAGTCTTAACCAAACAACCAAAATGAACTCACAACCACCCAACCAAAATACACTAGCCAACTACAATGCACTCCATTCTTGTAACTTCCAGATGTCATCTTAAAATATATTCCTTTCCAGTCGTATGTGCCACATGAGCTTTCCACTGTTACTGTAGCAAAATACCACATAGTGACTCAGAGCAACACGAATGTATTATCTCTCGTTCTGGAAGGCAGAGACCCCAAGAGAGCCTCAGAGGTCACACACGAGGCGCCGGCAGGGCTCGGGGAGCGCCAAGAGGGCCCCTCTCTCCCTGGCTCGTGCCCCTTCCTCCATCTTCAAAGCACATCCCTCCAGCCTCTGCTTCTGGATCCTCACTCTTACAGGGGCCCGGTGATGACATCAGGCCCATCCAGACAACGCGGGGTTATCCCTCCCCCTCAAGGTCCTTATTCTCACATCTGCATTCTACTGTTGGCCACGTAGGTAACATACACCATATTCACAGGTTCTGGATGCTAGTACATGAATGTCTTTGGGGGCCATCATTCTATCTGCCACATGTACACAAATACTTATTCCATGACTGCAACAGCATTACCTTCTTCGCCACCTCTGATCTAAGTGACCCCCCTGGCTGCTGTTTGGTGCCACAGGTCTTTGTTTGTTTTTCATGGAGCACTGTATGAAACATTTTCCATTTTTCTAGTCACCAAGATTATTGTTTTTAAACCACATAAATCCACGCAGTTGTAATGACCATTATGAATATACGCTACGGGGTGGAAAGTAAAATACAACAGATAGTTTGTTTTTAAGTTTCTTTGTAATATTTCACAAGTGATTCTATTAATTAAAAATAAGTAGCAGGGAAAACAAAAATCAGTCTGGATATATGCTGACCCAGGAGGCCTGGGCAGTCGCCTCCCACCACAATTCCAGAGCTGACAGGAGGGTCTGAGGAACAAAGGCCGATAGCCCCTCTGGGGGGGGGGGGGGGGGCGGGAGGGGCTAGGGGCTTCATTCTACACAAAACACAATCAGACTGTCCTTCAGCAGAAAAGAAACAATCGCCCTATTGTCTAGCACCATGAATGACCCGCAGAGCCACAAAACACTAACAGTAAAGGCAAAAGCACCAACTGGCTCTCTTGTCTGTGTGCTCTGTGGTCTGCAATTTGTCCACGTGTATACTTTAAGGATTACAGTTTGTGGATGTAAATTACATGGGCCGTCAGTGCCAAAAAATGGGCACCATGTTTACTTTGTCTCTTTATTTACCTATTTTACAAAAACACACAAGACTCAGAATGTAGAGTCACCAGAAGATCTGAAAGGTCCTGGGGTAAGGTGGGCGGAGGGTGGAAAGGTGGAGGCTACAGTCGGATAGCGTCTCACAAGGGACGTGGTCGAACCATGAAAGATGGGTCAGCACACGTGACTCATGAAGGGCCTGATGGCCAATGCTTTCAGCTTCACAGACCAATCAGACTCTGTGTCAAGTTCAGCGGTCCTGCAGCAGTCAAGCAGTCACACTCAGACACACACAAACAAGTGGGCATGGCGTTTTCCAATGAAATGTGACTCACAAAACCAGGCCTGGGGCAGGATATGACCCAATGAGCAGTCGTCTGCAACCCTTGGTAGCGAGGGAAGGCTTCATGTCACACACAGACCAAAGTACCGCCAAACTGCTTCTTCGCCACCTCTGATCTAAGTGACCTCCTGGCCGGTCTTTAACAAGTCTTGGCTCTTTGCAGGCGTCACACAGCGAGAGTGGCAGATGCCATGACCCACCCCAATCCTTTCCCCCGGCTAGAGCGTCCATATTCTTTTTTCACATGATTTTTAAAGTCCTCCCCTAAAGGTATAGTGTATCTTCCTGCCTCCTGACTTTGGGTTTCGCCACATGACTTGCCTTGGCCAACATAAGGAGGTAGAAATGACAACATGCCTGTCCAAGCCTAGAATGAAGCAGATTTAGTACTCTGCCCATCGTCTTGGGCTTGCCTTGTCCTCTAAGCTCTGGGCCCAGCATGCCCAGGCTAGCCTCCTCCTGGTCAGAGGAGGATAAGGGGAATGTGGAGCCGAGCCAGCCCACAGCCACACAGGAAAGGCTGAGGTGCCCACTTGCCTCAGGCGAAACCAGCCAACCCCCATGTGACCTGCAGAGTACGTCTGTGGTAACACAGTTTTTGTCACCAACTTCTGGGACGGATTGTCGGGTGACCACGGCGAGTTGATTCATACATCATAAAGCAAGTTACCTCTTTATTTCAAAGCCACTCAGTCATCTCCACAGAATACCATTTCCTATGGAACAATTCTCTGAAATATATAGGTATTTCCACTATATATTTACTTTTAAACTTGCTTCACTAATTCCAACTTTAATTGCTAATAAATTTTCTCAATATTTTCTCATAACCGAGTGTAGCTGCTTTTATTCACTGATCAAAACAGTTCTCTCTAGAGCAACATATAGTTAGCATACAGAATTTCAAAATGTTTCAATCACGGCAGTATGTCATTTTTTGGACCACTTCCTTAAACATATGGTTTATCATCATTATAAAAGCAATCTGGAACCATGCTGACTTTTGTTGTTTGTTTACAGGAAGTATTATTAGAAAGGGCATTAAATAAAATATTGTGTAGAAAACAATTATGCCTACGAATATTCCCAGACCTTCTTAGGAACTAAAAAAAAAAAAGGCCTTTGGAAGTGAGGGAAGAGGGCAGAGTATAGAGTCACCCTGGCACATGACGTGCTTCTGTGTAATTCACAGAGGCAGGTGTCTGTCCCACACTCAGGTCCCACACTTCTGATGTTACTGAGTCATGACTTTCATCAACACTTCTAGCAAGTCAGCCCGTCTCATGCCCCAGAATGAAACCACATTTACCCCAAATTTTGATTAGGGACACGTCAGACCCATGTCTTTCTAAGCACATCCAACAATCTGCATCTAAGGGCCCGAGAATCTCCCACCCTTCGGTGGCCACCATATCACACTCGCCGGGGGTACTCTCTCCACAAAATGCACGTTCACCTGGCCACCAAACTGTGGGTGCTTCTATTACAAAAATGTGGCTCTCAGTGGATGATTTAAAATGGGAAAGTCATTTTCTAATGCCAACCTTGCAAAGCCTATTTCATAATAGATGGAAAATAAATGAATATCTACATTAATAAGTTCATAAGTAAAATATTGACAACTTTCAGTTATTCATTTAAATACGTACACATTGATGTTGATGTCGTGAGCATCCTGAGATTTTAAGCGGGCGAAAACTCATATATATAGTGGAAATATATATATATTTCCACTATAAAAGCAATCTGGAACCATGCTGACTCATATATATAGTGGAAATATATATATATTTACTTTTAAACTTGCTTCACTAATTCCAACTTCAATTGCTAATAAATTTTCTCAACATTTCCTCATAACTGAGTGTAGCTGCTTTTATTCACTGATCAAAACAGTTCTCTCTAGAGCAAGAAATAGCATAAAGAATTTCAAAATGTTGAAATTGTGCAGGCACCGGCAGGTACCTGGTCACCTGGCCCAGGCAAAGTGGGTCTCCACGGGCTCACTCAACGGTGCTGCTTGGTCTGGGCCGTTTCTGCACCACACGGCCTCTTCCTCTGGGGTGCTGCCAGGGTCTCCTTCCTGCACCTGCAGAAGTTCCAAGAGAAGGAGGAGGAGCAGGAGCAGCAAGGCCTGCAGATGGCCTCCGCTCCGAGCCCCACCCTGTCACCTGGGCTGCTTTCTGCTGGTCAGAGGAGCCCCAGAGTCACTAGGCGCATGAGTGGAGAGCAGACTCTACCTCCTGAAGGGCGGCGCGGCCAAGTCAAGTGGCAAGAGAACACGCAACAGGCTGGGAGGGGCTGAGGCTGTTCTTTGCGGTACCACACATACACCCAACTGTTACATGTTCTTTTGTTTCCACCTGGAGGAGGCGGCCATTTTGATTACTCAGTCTCCATGCAGGGAGGTTCTGAGGGTGAGAGGGGAAATGATCTTGGATACAGGAAGACAGGCCCAGCCACAGGCCACTCCTCACCCAGGGCCATGGGCACTGGAACCTAAGCCCCATGAGCACACAGGTTTTTGACTCTTTAGTTCACTGTTGCACCCCAAGGCACAGAAGGAAGCCTGGCGCACAGTGGATGAGCAGAACTGGTGTCTCCCAAGTGTTCCGGTTGAAAATTACAGGGCGGTTCTAAAGTAGAAGATGAGAAGACCTGGATCCTGACAGCCAAGAGAACACGAACTGCACGTGTGGGTCGTCTGAAGTCAACGGTCTGTAAGTCAGGGATGACTCATACTTAACACCAGAGCAGGGAAATAATGTCCTAAGATGTTGCCACATCTGACTCCCAAAACCACTGGAACAGCTGCTTGTGACTCAAAATCAAAAGCATAATGAAGTATGCTTTCTACATCATTCCAGCAGAACAAAAATGCCCTCTGTGAACATTATAAGGATCTGAATTTCAGGTCACAAATTACAAAACACACAGTCTTCCACTGGACGATGGACTTTGCATAGTACCCAGGAATTGAAAATCACAGACAGACATAAGTGTTTTGGAAAAGAAGTACAGTAAATGTTTTTGCTGCATGTTGGAGCCAGAACCCTCAGTCTCCCCAGTCTCCCCACATGCCCTGTTTACGTGAGGAAGCTGAGGCCCCCACGTCAACCAGCTTGTCTAATGTCATTCAGCTTGTTAGGAGTGGGACAAGAATTCAGGAGTTCAGACTCTGAGCTCTTTCCACTATACCCAGCTGACCGTTTCCAACCTTACTTGCAGCATAAACAAGATTTTGAATCTGAGCGACTATAAATAGTAATTAGTCAGAGTCTTGTATTAGATACGCTGACATCCTCAAAAGGCAACTGTGCTCGTCAGAAACCCCTCTGAGCCTGCCCTGAAACATCTCCCAAGTAGCTGCCTTCTTTTCCACCGACAACCCCCTGGACCCCCACAGGACCGGACGGCATCCTTCTGGCATCTGGGCTCCATCACAACACCCCCTCCTCCTCCCAGAGATCATCAAATGCTCATGTGCATTTGCTTTTCTCAGCCATGTTTGTCAGGGAAGGGAGCATGGTTTTCTCATTCTTCCGCACATTCCGACAGGCTGAGCAGGTTTCCAACACACATTTTGGTTAAGCATCAGCTAATATTTATCGAATGGTT
Source organism: Carlito syrichta (assembly GCF_000164805.1). Classification (NCBI taxonomy): domain Eukaryota; kingdom Metazoa; phylum Chordata; class Mammalia; order Primates; family Tarsiidae; genus Carlito; species Carlito syrichta. The sequence continues at coordinate 348,029 of NW_007253792.1, forward strand.
ACTATGTGCTGGACAACAAGCAAGGCATTGCACACACGTTATTTCATCGAATTCATCCCAAGCCTCTATAAACAGGATTATCTATCTTCTGCCCACAGATAAATGGTGGGTTGGAGAGATGAAGTGACCTGCTCAAGGTCATACACCTAGTAAAGATGCTGAGGCAGAGACTCAGCCCGAGGACTCCCTGGCTCTAGAGTTTGTGCTTTCTAAACCCTGTTTTTTCCCAATGAAGGATCACCTGAATTTAGAGTAGGCACCAGGAACGTGCCTTTTGGAAAACATCTCAGGTGATGCAGATGTGCAGCTAGGTTTGGGGTCACCGTCCACACTCTGAAACCTGCCCTGACTCACTGACCTTGCTTCCATTATTCTGAAACCAGAACAACAGTGTGACCCAGGTCATACTCATGGCCGAGAACACCGTCTTCTCTCCTGTACTCAAACCTTAATCCCTCTCACCCAAATCCTCCATGGCCATCTCTGGATACTGCTGGAAACCAGAGGGCACCAGAGAATTACTCCAGGAGCAGTAACAGAATTCATAAAGACTACTGACAGCCTATCAAGGAAGTCCTAGGGCACAGCCTATGAAGGAAGTAGGATTCAAGGCGGACTAGTTCACAGTGGGTCTTGCTGTGACCCATGCCCTCTTCATTCGGGACTGCGCTTTTTTTTTAAATGAGCCACTCTACACATACCATACATCAGCCAACAACAGACCCAGCGAGCTAGTCTTACTTCATTTTCCCAGAGTCCATAACAGACTCCCTAGTGTGTCTACGTGCTCTGCACATAAATCACACATCTGCTCCTCCCCACCCCTGGGCATGCTTCTTGTCTGCCATGAGCAGCGGTCTCCCTCCCTCGACAGAGGAGTACTCAGGGCTCAGCATGAACCACCTGTAAGCAAGGAATGGGGCTTTCTCCTAGGTCCAATTCCGTCCCGAGTTTTGCCCTGCTCCCGAGAGATCTCCTGCAGCAATTGCTGCACCCCGCCCCCAGGCCTAATCTCTCCTTTTGGCTCTGCCAGTAGACAGGAAAGCCCTTCTGCCAAGCATAACTGAGTTAACTCATAAAGACATTACTAAATACTAGAAGGAAATAAACATAGAAATTACAGGAAGCTAAAAAGGGGGGGCTTTATCAAGTAGAGGTGTTCCCATCCTGCCATAGCCTGGCCACCGGCCACCTGGGGATACCCTCCAGTTCTCCCCAGGGACATGCTGCCCATGTCCTCCCTCCACACTGCTGGTCATGCAGAACTGAAGCCAAGACATGGCTAAGCAGGGAATGGACAGTAACCAAGGGGCCACGGAGTCAACCAAGAACTCTTTCGGAGACAATTTAAGTTAGTTCCTCAAGTCTTTCCTTTGCTCAAGTACTATGTTATTTCAAGGAACATTTAGTATTTTGAAGACTTATCTAAAAGTGGAAACCAAGTATCCCTATTCCCCAAACCCAACATTTTTGTCTTTTAATGACTAAAGGAATAGAACAATTATTGACCCTATTTTTTCTTCTCCACATAATATAAATCCGTAAGCCCAAGAGGAGATGATTGTCTACAAAACATCTGCATTTGTCTTAGACTAGTCTTCATCTCAATATACATTCTTCTCACTGAAGATTCCAAAGAACACAGACCCAGTCATACAAGAACCTTTCCTGCATAACTAGATATTTACTTTTAATTGTCCTAATTAGCCAAAAGAGCAGAGGGAGTCACATTTCAGTCTTCCTTAGGAAAAAAGTTGAACCTCATCTTGCCATTTATACCATCTTCTGGGCCCCCAGAGATAGTACTTATCTCTGTGGTCATGCACTACCATTATCCTTATATAAGAGTTTACACATCTGGAGACAGAAAATGTTTGAAAACTATAAAAATGAGAATTCTGACTTTGATAGTCATTATATTCTAGATAGCTATCACTATAATATGCCATTAGGACTATCTTTATACTCCTACCCTATATAAAAATATTAGTTAGCAATTGCCAAACACTTTCTTTCAATGTCTGTGAATATACCTGATGGAGAAACTGTAGAAATCCTGCAAATGTCAAACATTTTTAGTACTTTCCTTTTTAAGGGGCAATTCCCAATCAAAATTATTTGAAGCTACAGTTTGCCTTGTATCATGTGGGAGATACCCAGAGAGCCCTGAAGATGCCACATGTCACACCATATAGGAGGCATCCCATAAATGAGGCTCCTTGTCTCCTAATATACTACTGATGCTCTGGATTGAGACTTTTAAGTCACTGCAGTGTGTGTGTGTGTGTGCGTGCATGCGTGCGTGTATGTGTGTGTGTGTGTGTGTGTGTGTGTGTGTGCGCATGCATGTGCGTTTAATATCCTATAGCAAGCTTTTTAAAAGCAATAAAATCGGGAATGACAGACCCAGGAGAATTTCATTGTCATTAAAATAGCAGCTGCAACTGGTACTGTAGTCATTCAACTTTTCCTGATAATTGTGGGAGCAAATCTTTTGGAGTTTTTTGTTTTTGTCTGAGTTGGAGTCTCATTCTTGTCACCCAGGCTGGAGTGTAGTGCCACGCTCACAGATACCACAGCCTTGACCTGCTGGGCTTAGGCAATCCTTCTGCCTCAGCCTTCTGAGTATCTTTTGAGTTTTAAAAGCTCAGAAAGCAACGGTTACATCAGAAGAAGAGTGAAGGATCTCAGAGTTAGAAAAGACTTTAGTGGTCCATTGTTTCTTCAGCCCAAGAAGAAAGTGTAAATCAATTATAAATAACACATCTGGAAAATTAGGGGGAAAATGGTGGCTAACTGGATTATTTTGACAAAATGAATTTGACCTGCTTTGGAATAGCAAGATGTACTTGCTCATCCAAAGTTATCCTGTTCTTCCAACAGCTCAGGAACCCAAAAGCCACCTTATCAAATCCAATACCTTAAGTTAACAGGGGCGTGTATGAGCTCTAGATACAACCAGGAATCTTACTTGGCAATAAGAACTGTATTCAGCCATGTCCACACAAAACCCATCCCAGAAACAAGTCCCAGGGTAATGGTTGGCAAACACTGATGGAGGGGGGCATCCCTCGACTTGCAGACCTGTGGTGCATGAGTGTTTGCATCTATAACAAGCCCCAGGTGATGCCACTCTGAGAACCACTGCTTAAGGAATGCCAAAGGGAGTGAGGGTTGGGAAGTGAGCACTCACCAAGACCAGGCACTGCAAGGTCCTTTATCACCATTTCCTACCTACCCTCAGCACACTGGCAGAAGAATCTCCAACTGAAAGGTAAGAACTGAGGTCCAGAGAGGTTGTGGTATTTGCTGATCTTCAGTGGAAAGGCTAGAGATAATCCCGGGGCAGCAAGAGCCCACTACACTTTCCAATTGCTTCAGCCCCGGTCACCCAAGCCCCAAACAACAAAATCACATACACTATAAAATGCCTTGCATGAACTGTTGACTCAACTATCTTACAACTTGCAAACTTGCGAATAAAACCTTCTAACTGGAGGCCTCCAAGTCCTCAAACACAATAGGCACATCCATTTTTCATCTCAGGAGCCAACTTCCATCTTTAGACTATTGTTGGAAATTTCCAACAATCCCCTTTAACTTTTGGCTCGTTCCTTTCCCCATACCTACTCAACAATCTCCCAAAGCCCTCCTTTCTCAATAAGCCAACCCTAACAGAACGCGTCATTAGTGGCCTGCCCTAACCCAGGATGTAACTTATCAACTGCAATAGAAACAGCATGTCCCATTGCTTCCACTTCCCAAGACTTCTGTGACTGATGACCCTGATGTTTGTGTTGTGTTCGTGGGTGTCAAATTTATATGTCTTTAGTGCAACCTCCAAAAACACACACTTCTGTGCTTATACGATATGCATCACAGCACAACACTGAATAAGGACTATGTGTTGATGATAATGATCTGCAGTAACTCTCCATATCAGGGAGTCCCTTACATTGTGTAACAAAGCAACTCCAAGATCTGTTTCCATGACAACAGCAGCACCACACAGGAAAGAGAATGAGGAGAGTACAAAAAGGCTTTTTAGAAATTGTTAGCAAAACGCACATCAGTTTAGGAGACTATAAATTTTCTGAGCATTATATTTGGGGTTAAAAATCATCTGTTTTTTTAAATGTATTCTTTAATGATGTGACTATTTTTAAATATCTAATAGGAACTGATTCAGAACACTATAAATACCATCCATCTGCCAAATTTCAGGAGGTCTAAAATTAGGTTACCAGGTTCATCAATTTCCCTTGGAAGATTATAGTAAAAATAGAACAACCTTTCTGATAGCATTAACAACAAAATGCTGATAGTTCAAACGCTGTGGTAAATAAACTGTACTTATTTGAAAGCTAAAAACTATTAAGAAAACAGCATATTTTTTTCCTGAGTAAAATTAAAATGGGAACTATCTCATGAAACAGGAGTTTTTTAGGAGACCCTTCAAACCATCGACAAAGCCACATGCTGAAAATAACTTCCAGCAATATATATTATAACCAAATTACATATTATCAACAAATATGAGAGGAGGACATATCATGTTTTCGTTTTCTACTGTGCTCATGATCAGTCTCTGCTTATGTTTGCTTTTCTCTTGTGGATGAGATGGAAATAAAATAAAACACCAAACAATATGAGTAGACTTCTCCTTGCCGAATATTCTTTTCTACTGTGATTTTTCCTTTGTTTGACCCTCAAAGTAGAAAGGACTGTCTTACCAAGAATACCCAAGAACACCGACCAGCACTGGGACGTACTTTTTTCTCAGCTACAGGGAGGTAAGGTTATTTTACCTACATGTGTACCTAGTTATTTTTCAAACTTGCCTTATTCTCTGGCTACTCTATTTCAATAAGCAAAAGGGAGCCAGAAGGCCTATGACACTAACATCTAGCTAAGCATCCTAGACGTTCTATGATCATCAACACAGACACAGAATGGACCTTTCATTCTAAACTGGAACACATAAAGTGTTTTTCAAAAAACAGCCTGAGAAGTAATTTTCAACCTTGCCACAAGCACAGAAGCTGGGTATCTCAACTAGACAGCACGTGCACAAAGAACTAGCATTCTCTATTCTTAATATTCATTCATTATGCTACAAGGCCACAACCGATTGGTTTAGACAGCCTGCTAGAACGGCTCTGGTGTCTACAAAGTTAAAACAAATTCTGTCTAATGTCAAAGTTAACTCAAGCACATCTAACTGATCTCTATTCATTAACTTGCTAGTCCATAAATATGTATTAAGAGCCAGTTACACACCAGATTCTGTATAAGCATTGAGGACAGGGACGTGAAAGACAAGGTTTCAGCTTCAAGGGGCACAATGTACAGGTAGACAGAAATAATTACAACACAGTGGCATAAAAGTCTTCAGAGCGGTATGCACAAGGAACCTCTTTGAAGAGGAACAACTCAACTGAGGACATGGAGAGGTGGAAAGGAGTGATCTGGAAAATCACCTGGGAGGAGAGCTGCCAATCCTGAGTCTCTTGAAGAAAGAGTAAAAATTAGCCAGGTGGCATGGGGGAAGCGTATTCCAGAGAGAAAACCCGAAGTCCTAACCTCACCTCAAAGTCCAACCTAGGGAAACCGCCACTCCTTCAGCGTGGGCCAGGACTAGCATTCCATGTATCAACCTCCAACTCCCTGCTCCAGAGTCCTTCTGCTGTTAGAAATGTCTACTCATGGGAGGTTCTTCCTGGGGTTTGTGTGAAACTCTTTCTTCTCCTAATGCCTAGTCAGCAGGTCTGGGTCAGCCCATGGAGTTCCAAAGGCAGGTCCCCCTTCTTCCTGGAAAGGCAGCTCTCATCAACACCTACAACTGACACTTGTTTCCATGCTGAACATTTGTGGCTCATTCCCTGGCTCTCCAGGCTGTGGTTTACCTGATCCCTCTTACTTCCAGGTACCCCTGGCCATGCTAGTTTCTGGTACCTCCTAAAGGTCTTCTGCCTGCCCTGCATGTTGGGCTGCAAATGAGTCTGGTACCCACAGAAAAGACCCTCCCTCAGCCTGGTGATGCTCCCCGCTCCTACAGGTACCCACGGTTGCTTTAGGGAACAAAGGGTTTATGAGTATACCTGCTTCATATCAATCAACCCTCATATCTACTATCAGGAGCTATGATACAATAAGAATACTATGACTGAATAAATACAATTATTGAGTCACAAATATTTCATGATTTAAACAAAATGCTCCTCACAAAGCAAATGACTTAGAAGTACAACTACCAAACAGAAAGAACCAGCAAAGTGTTAAAAAAGAAAAGGCTTGTTTAAAAAAAAAAAAAAAAGGGACAGAGACTTTCTCATTCCTGTCTACCCTTTCTATGATCAACAGATCAAGACACTTAGTTAATCCCACTGTATCTCAAAGCCCACCATAACATCATGTGAGTAACAGAATCCTTCCTGGACCACTGAGCTGGAGTTCCAACAGCGGTACAGAAGATGACTTGCGTGCACATACATACATGCACACTAGGTGGAAGCAACTCTCGGTGACTTGAACACAGAACGCACTGCTAGTTGCCTATACAATATTCCTTCTCTTCTTTATTACTGAACTACCTTAATTTTGTTCTAGGCAGAAGTATTCCCAGAAACAAACAAAAAACCCCAAATAAACCAAAGCCCTCACATTTCCCAAATAAGAGAGGCTATGGGATATAGCTCCAGTCAATGGGATATGAATGGAAATGCTGAGAAGGATTCTGGAGGCGTTCTTTAAAAGGGAGTGGACTCGGGCACCTGTGATTGGACCCTCACCCTTGGCTCTCCTCCCGCCTGGAACACGGACAGGATGTGAAGGCTGCAGTCATCCCACATCCACGGGTGACAAAGATGAGGATGGAAGAATGGAAGCGCCGGCCTCCCATGGACCCTTCACGGAGTTGCCCCATCAGCCCTGGAATGTCCGGTTCTGGACTCAGCTGAGTGAGGAGCACAACCCACTGCTGAGCTCAAGTCACAGCTCAGCCATCTTTCCTGTTCCTCGTGTTGGAATGCAATCCCCACAGACACTTCTGGCATCGAGCAGTCGGGATGTCCGCAACAAAGAGCTCCATCACCACACTTGGGCCTCCCCAGATGCGTGTGTGCGCACCATCCAGACAGCATTCTGGGACAGGACAGCACTTTGTCAGGTTCCAAAATAACTCCACGGATGAGACTAGAGAGGGGTATGCATATCCATTCCAAGATCTCTCAGGGAGTCCTGAAACCGTAGACAGCACCAACCTCCATATACTCACATACTGTGTTTTTCCTCTACGTACCCACCTATGATGAAGTTTAATCCACAAATTAGGCCCAGCAAGAGATTACCAACAGTAACCAATAACAAAATAGAACAATTATAACTATAGTAAGTAAAAATCACGTGAATGTGGTCTCTCTTTCAAAGTTTCTTATTGGACTATACCGTGGGTAACTGAAACCACAGATAAGGGTGGACCACTGAACTTCAAACAGAATTTTAGGACTTTTCAAAAATGTACAGTTCTAATAGGATTAAATCCACAGAGACAATCTCCAAGTCAAATCATCTTAGAAATCAATAATCATCAAACAATCTCAGTCCTCTGGGTTCCCTTCCAGTCCCTGCTTCTCCACATAAATCCCAGCATTGTGATATTCACAGCAATAACTTTATAGTAAGCTTTTGCACCTAGCATCATATGAGCATTTTTCTATGTCTTTAAAGCCATCATTCTTTATGGCTGCACGTATTCTATCACACAGATGTATCCCAATTTACTTAACAACTCCCACTGCTCACCAAGAATATTAGTCGAAGAAAACTCATGGTTGCAGAGGGAAATCTAAGAAAGAGGACACTGTTCCCGAGCCAATATGCAGCCATCATTTTCAAAATTAAGATCTTATTAGATTACCCTCAAGGTTTTACATTCAATACTTACCTCGTTTGTCCAGAATGGGAAGCATTCAGAACCCACATGGTGAATTATGCATTCTAGCTAAAAAAGATTGATTATATACACTTTAGTTTTAAATTAATTTTATAGACCATATATTCCAAACATCAGGGTGATGAAGAACACACCTTGTGTTTGGAAGATGCCCAACCACACAGAAGGCCTCAGGCTTCACTGCATGGTCAGTTTATTACTGTATGGGATACCACAACAGCCATAGAAAGGGAGAAATCTCTACTGATTCCAGGCCATTTTAGTTTTATTGTTGGAAGGAACCAAACAAACAAAAAACCCTGTAAGATTTTTCTTCTCTCTGGTTAAGTTACTGTACATTCACCTATCCAGTCGACAAATATTTTTTGAGTGCTTACTACACGCCAGCCACTGTTTGAAGTTAAACAGAAAACCTGACTTCTAGCAGAAGTGAGATAATGTTCCTGCTCTCATGGTACTTTCGTGCTGGTGGAAAGACAGACACAGTCAAATAATAAATACATAGCATGGTTCCAGGCAGTGATGAAGGCTACGAAGTGCATAAAGGAGGACTGACAAACAGAAAATTGTAAGGGGTGTGGTCTCAAAGGGCTCCCCAGGAGGTGCCATCTCAGCAGAGGTGAGCATCACCAAGATCTCAGGACCAGGTCCATGCAGAATTCATCAGTGCCACCGCCTTCGGGAGCAGATGAGTGTGGCATGTTCTGGTCAGTGAGGCGGGCAGGGGCCAGCTCACAAGCATGATGGGCCTTGTTGGCCAAAGGGGGAAGAATGTATTTTATTCTAATAAAGGGCCACTGACAGGTTTAGACAGAACGACGCCATGATTTGATCTGACATAAGGACAATACCACACTGGCAGTTGTGGAGGATAAGATCTAGGGTATGAGACTAAAAACCGGAACCAAGTTAGGAAGGTATTTGGCAAGCTGTGCATTTCCTCAGAGGCTGTTTTGTGGGCCTCTCTCAAAACTGTTTGGCTCCTGGGTCAACAGAAGCTTACTGTGTGAGAACGTGCTCTGACAGGAGCGTACATTTCCAAAGCGATGACGGACACACAGTCGTGCAGACAAGGCCTGTTTCACTTATGTATGAGATTCCTTTTTAAGTGTTCATTCTACCATTTTTCATCCTCACTTTGAGTGCTACAGATTAAGTTATTCTGTTACCAATTCTTAATGGTGGGAAAAAAATAATGATTAAAATGAATCACCCGAATCCTGGTGCATCATCATTCAAACTGAGCAAATGCAAAAGAGAGCAGCCCTGGCTTTCTAATTTTAAGGCCTGCTATATGAACTCCTCTTCTTTTTCAAGCTTCCCTGGTCTTTTGTGATTAATTTTAGTATCTGAGAACGACCTGTTTAAGAACAAATGAGTCATGATACAGCTTAATATCTAGAAAACCAAAATCACCCTCCTCCACAGAGAATATCATTTTCAAGTAAAAATCCTCATGTTTTAATCATTTCTACCCCGTGTTCATTCTACAAAGCTTCCTGACTTGAAAAGAGATGGGCAGGGACAGCTAGAAACTGTGGAGAGAGTAGCAAGAAAACTGCCTTCTGAAAGATGTTTGTCTTGGGTATGTTTCATGATATGAGAGAAATCCTCTTCCCTTGTAAAACAGTTATAATCTGTGTGTTTCCGGATACATTGTTTCATACAGCAATCATATCATGATTTCTCATGAGCAAGAACTGCAACCTCTATGACTTTTGCACAGATTCCACATCCTGGCAAAGGCAGGCACACACCCAGGCACACACCCAGAACAGCAGCAATCAAACAGAAAAACAAGCAAAGCTATTGACTCCTTCACTCTTGGCTCTCTACATCATCTCTCCCTGTTGAATTGTGATTGCTATAAACCTCTCCAGATTAAGTATCCAATTAACAATCACTTCAAGGAAGATCAACCAAAGTATTCAGTTGACAAAACAAGTATTGTCATTGAATAGGCGGGTTTTTGTGTGTTTTTTTGTTTTTCTTTTTGTTTTTTTGAGTCAGAGTCTTATTCTGTTGCCCAGGTTGGAGTGCAGTGGCATGCATGCTCATGGCCACCCCAGCGTCAACCTGCTGGGCTCAGGCAATCCTTCCGCCTCAGCCTTCCAAGTAGCTGGAACTACAGGCACGCACTACCACACCCAGCTAACTTTTTGATATATTGTAGAGATGAGGTCTCACCAAGTTGCCCGGGCTGGGCTCAAACCCCAGGGCTCAGGCAATCCTCTCGCCTCGGCCTCCCAAAGTGCTGGGATGACAGGCTTGAGCCACTGCGCCCGGCTGGCTGTTATACCAGCACAGACTGGGGTGACAGGAGTAAGCACGGTGTGGAGATTGGAACGGACATATGGAGAACAGGCCAGACTGACGAAAACAAGGACAGTGATGTACGTGTCCAGCACAGCATCCTCACCGTAAGGAACAGAGCACTCTTTCCACACAAAGAAGATCATCTGGGAAACCTTTTACAGAGTCAGGACTTTTCTTCCAACGCCCAATGGCAATGCTATCATGATGACAATGACATTCTTCTCAGAACCTGCCTTTTTCCCTTTGGTTTATCATTCTCAAAACAAACATGTTTTGGAATATGTCGGATATCAAAATAAATCAAATACGTTGATCAAACACCCTCCAACATGGAGACCAGGGCTAGCAAGAGAGAGATGGACAGTGGGAAAGGCCGTTGCTTCATTCTGTTACACATTCAACAAGGACCCAACACAATCATAACTACCCAATGAACCCACTTACTAAGACTTCCATGGCAGCTAAGAGAGAAGCAGCAAATGAGAGGGTTAGTAGGTGGGTTCATTTGACAGTCGCGATTGTTTTGGGTCCTTGACCGATTGTAAATAAACAAACAAATGCCATGGTTATAATGCCAGCTAGAGTATTCACAGTAAACTTTCCTCCCTTTCCTAGATCCCAGAAAAATGTACTTCTCTGCCCACAGACCCTTCCAAAATCTCCTGCTAGAAGTTTATTAAGCAGCAAAAACATAAAACAGAGCCAAAGTGAGGAAGGTACAAGTGAATGGAACTCTAAGTCCAGTTTCTGAATAAAGTGACTCACTGAAATCCAGGAATAAGCCTCTGGCATGAGCCGAAAAGCTCTCCGGGCTGGTTTTCAGCTTAGGGTGTAGATGCTTGAAGCGAATCTTTCCAGAAACCCTGTGTTCTGAAAAGTCTCACTCTGCACTCTCTCAGAGGAACCCAAGCCAAATGTCCAAACTGCTCTGGCTCCTGCCTGGTTCCAGCAGCCCTGCAGGCTCTCATCCTCGCCAGCACACACTGTGGGCCTGCCCTGTGGACGTCTCCATTATCTCATCCCAAATTTCTCTTACCATCTTAAGGTTTCTCATAGTCACAAGAACTCCAGGCTCTACCCACAGAAGCAGAGCCTCCCCGACAGAAAATCTGCCCTGGAGTTGGCTTTGCTGATCAACCAATGAGAGCAAGGAAAGAGAACCGGTCTGGAAGCTCAGAGAGTCAGTCAGTGCTCTATGCTCCACTTACTACTGCACTCCAGAAAGTCACTAGCCCACCCCAAGCCTCGGTGCTCATGTCTGTCCAACGTGAATAACAATATATGCCTAGTGCATGGATGTATATTCTCCACTGAAGTTTATCTGAATAACAACGCTTTTTCAGATGCATGACGTCCCACCAAGGATAAGTGGCTTGGCGACAGAGGCATGGTTTTTTTTCCTTTGTTTTGTTTTGTTTTGAGCTGCGGTCTCACTCCATCACCCAGGCTGGAGTGCAGCAACACACTCACGGCCAGCCCAGCGTTGACCTGCTGGGCTCCGCCGATCCTTCCACCTCAGTCTTCCAAGTAGCTGGAACTATAGATGCGCGCTACCACACCGGCTAATTTTTTACTTATCGTAGAGACGAGGTCTTGCCAAGTCGTCCAGGCTGGTCTTGAACCCATGGGCTCAGGCAGTCCACTCTCCTCGGCCTCCCAAAGTGCTGGGATGACAGGCTGAGCCACTGAGCCTGACCAGAGCCATGGTTTTTAACCTTTGCATCCCATAATAAATACTCAAGAAACATTTAATGATGACATATAGTGCATACAGGCAAGAAAAGCAGCAGACATAAGATAAGACAGGTCATATCGACAGAAAATATCCTAAAGCTGCCCTGCCGTGTGCTGTGTGATTCCCCCCTCTCTGGGCTTCCAATAACTTAAGCTCCGGCTGCTGGCTCCCCCGACACCATCCCCACAGCAGTTCTCAGGGATAGGGAACTGGGTCTGATATTGCTGAGTCATGTGGCTGGGTCAGGAGAAATAAGCCAGGAATCCGTCACCCCAACTGCTGAGCCCACCAGTCACGAGCTATTTCCCAGGCCCACTATGTTTTAAACTAAATTCCACCCAGAAAGACCATGGGTTGAACTGGCTAGTGGGAAAGTAGGGAGCGCATTAGGTGTGTTTCCCCCACATCCCATGGTGCCATCGGAAAAATGCTGGTGAAACAGCCGTTCCTAGGCACCAGGGAAGTTCAGCAAAAGTCTCGGAGGACCTGAAAATGTTCGAGTAATTCGAGACCAGGTAGATTAACTGGTGATCAAATGTGGTTCTCAGACCCTCTCTACTCATTCTCTTTGGTTTGCCAGGCCCTGTGTCAGGCACTCGGTTTTCAAAGGGAAACACACAGGGCCCTCCCTTGGAGAATTCACTTGCTATGATCTTAAGTAATGTAACAACTTATTATTGCTTGAACTCCTGGGCTCAAGTCATCCTCCTGCCTCAGCCTCCTGAGTAAGCTATGTTTTAAAAACTCAACAGGCATGGCAAGGCGACACACCCCTATAGTCACAGCTACTTGGGAGGCTGAGACGAGAGGATAGCTGGAGCCCAGGAGTTTGAGTGCAGCCTAGGCAACAAAGCAAAACACCGTGTCTTTAAAACGAAACAGGCATATTAACTAAACATGCCCGAGAGGCTACACAGCGACTCAAACACGGAGACATGCTTAACATTCAAAAGTCTCTTTCAAACGCAACATCAGAGACAGCTTATTAGTTTCACAACAAAATCACTCTTTCCACCTTGTCCTCTTACCTCCTCTATGACCAAAAACAGTACCACCCACCCCAAAGGGACGCTTATTTCGACCCAGCTCCACTGGACTCTGACGGCTTCCCCCAAAAGCCTCGCCGCCCTCTCCAAGGCTGCCGGCCCGCCAAGAGGAGCGATTCTGAAAAGAGTGTGCCACTGCTCAAAGGCAGCAGCCCAAAGGCGTGAGCAGCAGCACCTACAAGGAATTGCACCAAAAGCCCCAGGTGCCTCCCCAGAAGACCTGTCTTCCATACCTGGTCCCATATGCGCATTTCCCTGTAGCTACACTACCTTGGCTTCTTAGCTAATCAAGCACAGACCACACAGCAAACACACAACCCTCCCTCTTCTCAGTGGCCAGAGGCCAAGGGAGGCCGGTCTGCCACCCTCGCTCTCCTTTGCTCATCGGCCCTGGGGATGAGGATGCAAGTCTTGAGGCTATTTTTAATTCCCGGCTAAATTAATTTGGCACACATGCAGCAGGAGTCCCTTCCCCTGTAGGAAATACTTCTCTTACTGTGAATCTGGTACATAAAATAATCCACCCACTGAAGAGCAGAATTATCACTCGTGTTTTTTTGTTGGATTTGTTTCCCTGAAATAACTTCTTTTTAAGGTTTCCTGTGGCATCACAGGAAGCAAGAAAGGGTACCAGCAGGCGTGTGCAGAAGACAGCTTTAGACTGGCCAGGCTTCCCCGAGCACCATGGATGGGGAGCCCTCGGCTGTGCAGAGGCTCACAGGCTTCTCTCCTCCAGGCCCACTGCAAATTCATGTCCCAAGTTTAAGACGATGCTGGATCGCAGCACTGGGCAAGGGATGTAACTGCCATCGGCCAGCAGGAGAAACATGGACACAGTGCTTTGCTTATCCTTAAAAGCTGATCTTAAAAGAACGGAGTTCTTAAAACACCACCATTGCCACGAATCTTCCTTCATGGTGCCATCAGACTCTCGCACTCTCTCTGCTAAACTCAGCAGCAGTTCCTTTCTTCCCCATCTCTGGCAGCCACCCTGGGCAATCTCCTGGTGTTTCTGTCTGCACACCCAGTTTATCCTCACGACAGGACAGATCCTGCCCTGGGAGGGCAGGACCCTCTTTACCTTTGTCTCCTGCAAAGCCCAAAGCCCTCAGGAAATATTTAATGACAGAACGGAACGTAATGAAACCTGGGACTGCACTCAACTTTAAAGATCACTAAGCTCACCCTCCATACTTATCAAGAAGGAGACCAAGGCCCAGAAAGGGTTTCAGGGATGTGGCTAGGCAGGGCTCCCAATGCCCTCTCCAGGTTTCTTCTCACGACACCCTGCTGCATTTTAAAAGCAGCTTTTCAGCCCCTTTACCACACACAGATCTCACTTGACTTTGTTGGCTTAGGAACATAAAAATGTTTTGCAGTATAAGTGGCTTTGCTCACAAAACTGTCTTTTTCCATATTAAATTTTTAAAATTACACTTTGGAAAATAGAAGATTCGCTAATTAAATTCATTTCTCGGTTTATTCTAAACCCTTTATGATTTGTCATAAATGAATCTTTGAAATGTTGAATTTTGAACAATTCAGCAGCCTTCTTTATTTGATCGGCTTCTAAGACACCAAAAAGGACTGGAGAACAGGGGAATTCTCCAGATTGCAGTAAAGGAAAGAAACAATTTTGTTCTCTGAGCATACAGCCCTCCACAGAGTCCAGCTTCACACAGGATATCACTTCTGCTTTGTAGCAATTTGTGCAATCGTTTCCATTTTTGGCTCAAAGTGTTTACAGTCAGTGCTCTCAGCTTCTTCAAATGGATCTGTTTAATAATCTTCACCGCCTTGAAGGTATACTCTGATCCAAAGCAAGCCTCCCTATGTTTTAACAAGTTAATTTCTTCATTTGGTCCTCGTACAAACATTCTGGCAGGGGTCAGCAAACTTGTGACACCACCTGAATACATGTTGGCTCTCTCCCAGGTGTGGCACAGAGATGACCCCGGAAGTCATCTGAAGTCTGTTCAACGGTATGGCTCAAACATAAAACATGGAAAATACCGTTTCTCCCGTTTCTCCCCAGATGGGCCCGGGTCCACGATGAAAACAAACAAGGCAAATAAAAACAAGGCAAAGCAAGCTTCAAAAGAAGGCAAGAGAAGCCTATTACCTACTTGAAGCTTTTTAATAAATCCCTCCCACCCCTCCCCTCCTCACGCTCCCAAGCAACCACAGACCCAGTGCACTGAGTGAACATTGCGAGGATTATGTGTAAATACTTGCTTAGCATTTGTGTTATTTTACAGACTAAGAAGCTGGGAGATGGGGGAGGTGCATCGTGGCTTTGGGAGCCGGACTGAGACTGGTGGGATTTCCTGAAAGAGATGCTTTGCAGCTTTTGCTCACTTAAGGCCCAGAGAGAAAAAAGGAAGAACTTTTTAAAAGGACTGAATGTGCAAACACTCACACACACACACACACACACACACACACACACACACACACACACACACACACACACTCTGCATGTGTCCTTTCGTGCACTCATACATACTGCAAATCCCCCACAGCCTGTGTTCCCTGTAGCAGGGTGGGCTTCATGCTACATTGAGGAGACTGGTCTCAGAAGAGGGAAGAGCCCCAGGCTGACAAAGCAGCTGGTGAGCTGAGACACTGAGAAGGAGGAGAAGGCTGGGTCTGCCCCCACACTGCGGATTCCCCCACATGCCCTCCCCAGTCCGACCCACTCTGCAGATCCCTCCACATGCCCTCCCTGGGTCCGTCCCCCACTCCACCACAGACCCCGTACGGGTCCTCCCCAGTCCACCCCCCATGGCAGGGCGGGAGAGAATGAAGACAGCTGAGGAAGCATGGGGGCCTGCCACTTCTCCGCAGAGCCGCACTCACAAAACCCCACTGCACAAAGCCAGCAGGGCCTCTTCCCCTCCACCTGTCCTACTCCACACCCTAACTCAGCAATGGGGGAAAGTCATTGCTAAACCTGGACCACTTTTGTCTTATTTTGTTACAGGAGGAAACCTCAGATGCAGGGGAGGGGCACAGGGTAGGGCCCCAGCTGAATGTGAGGCCGTACACCTGGAGATGCGTTCTGTACCAACCCACACCGCACGGGAGAGGGAATCTCGTTCTGTGAGCCACATGCCACAGTGTCCAAGCTTTCCAGCCTGAATCCAGGCTCCAAAGACACACGGCCTCAGTGAAGGCACTCCCACCGACGTCAGGTCTCCCACCATTCTCTCCTCTCTACTTAGCGTGTGCAGGTTGCACACAGTCCAGGAAGCACTTGGCGTTTTGTCTGCACGTGCTGGTACGGGATGCCTGGCAACGGAACACCACGCACAGAGGGGCAGAGGGACCGTAGAGGCTCTGGTCTGAGGTCCTTCTGTGGAAGCTACAAGCCTTTCTCCTCCCAGAATCTTGTGCTAATGCACACTCTCCACGGGACTGTTCCTGGAGTCTTGAAGAACGTCTCTGCTCAGAACTTTTTATGTCTGTCCACCTTGCTACTATGACCCGGGCACTGTGAATTTATTTCTCAGTATTTTTCCTTTTCTTTCATCTTGAAGATGGCAGAGCAGGTAAACTATTTGTGGGTTTCACAAGGATTGTAACTTCTTTTTCTCTGTATGCAAATATGCTAGAATCTGCCAACGTCAATGAAGACATTATTAAGCAGCTCATGAAACAGTACATCGTCACCATTCCCTGGGGGGTGGAAAAATAATCTTCATTTTAAAATGTCAGGCCGGGTGCCATGGCTCATGGCTGTCATCCCAGCACTCTCCCCAAATACATGCTCTCGCTCCAGAGTCCCCACAGCCTTAAATGCCTCCATGCATTCATGCGGTTGGTCAGAAACCTGGGAGTCATGCTCAGCATCCCTACCTCCCTGATTCTGCAGGGACCAAGACCCACAGATGCGGCTCCCAGATGCATCTTGAGCGAGCTCACTCTGTCCACCACCTGCCTTGCCCTGGAGGGCAGGCATCTCTCCACAGGTTCTCCACCCATCCACAAAGTCCACTTCCTGCCCCATCCATTTCCTGCCAGATGACCAGGGTCACCTTCCTAAAAGCACATGGGATCGCATCATTCCCAGGGTAAAACCTTTCCCTGAGCCCACCACGCCCAGGACTGTGCTCAAAACTCTTAGCCAGACATCAAACGCCCGGCCTTCTCAGTTTTTTCTACAAACGGAACTCCCTCCTACATCTTGGCTTTCTAACTTGCTCTTCCCTTTTCGAAGATTCCTTACATTCCAACACAAACATACACACACACTCCCTCTTGCCTGTAAGGAGTACGGCCCCTAACAGATTCCCAGTGGAGAATCTTCACCAAAAGAATGAAGCGGTAGAAGGAGAAAAAAAAAGGAAGGAGGGATCAGACAGAGAGTACTCGCATCCCAGAGCCCATGCATACGTCCTCCCCACTCTTGATGGGCAGAAATGAGAGGCGAGAGAAAACAAATGAGGAAAGACAGAATGAGAGGACAGAGATGGGCAAAATGACCAAGGAGGCAGAATAGCCACCACCCGAGGCTGCAGACAGCTTCAGAGCAGGAGTAAGTTGGTACTCTACGTTCTGTCTACTTTTATCTCGAGCATGCCCCCGATGGAGACAAAATTCCAGAAAAAAGAGAAGCATGGAAAGTGTGGGGGGTGGGAAGGGAATGACAGTAGCTACTTTTATTTATATGTAAGCAAATCACGCAACATTCATGGATTTGGGCTTCCTCATCCGAAAAGATCTAAAACAAGATGATGTCTGAGATTCCTCTGGTTCACAAACATTCTGTGAGCCTTTGTGGAACCCATGGTGGCTCAGAGCCTGGGACCCATGCCATGCTGCCTCCACCAGCATGTCACCCCACCATGGTATGTTCCTGTACACTGAGCACCCAACGGTAAGCTCCTTCAGCATCTGTGTTACAACACACATCTGGACCCCTCAGAGCACATGGTGAAAATGTCTTCTTCGGAGAAGGGAAGAATTCAGCCTCCTGCACTGAGGAAACCACTTCAAAATCAAAGTTTCCTGAGGAGAACAGGTGCTAAAGGTAGAGGTCACTGGAAGCACGTGACCTTGGTAGAGGGATGACACCAGTCTCCCTGGCAAAAGCAACTCAGAACAGAGATGTCCACTCATCCCAGCCCACTCCACACTTTTTTTTTCAGTTAAAATATTACTTTTCACGTAACAGCCCAATCTTCTTTCTACTCAATATATTTTAGAGACAGGTATTTCCCAAGTCTCTTCTCACTCTCTTTTACTGAGCCCAGGTCTCAGTACCCAAGAGATACAACAGGGATGCAGAGGCAGAGTTAGGACACAAATAAACAAAACTGTGTGTTCACACTTGGGTGGCTGCAGGGATCACTGTTCAGTTAAATTCTGAACTGACACATGATAATACATGCTAAATTCTCCCAGTCAACAGTAGTATTTAGAACACATAATGAAAAGGCAGCAGGTATCTCACAACGCAAACGAGGAGCACTTTGTTATACTGGCCAAAAGCAACAACGGTCCTGTTAATAAACCTCTAGAAATAAACTGAAGGGTGATCGATGTTCATTGTGAAACTTACCACCAGTCACACTGTGTTTGTGGAAGCTATTGTTATAAAGTTGGTGGATTTAGTCAGTGTGACTGTCCAAGGTAGAAGAGGATATGCTGTCAGAAACCCTCCTCTGAGAATTTCTCTGAGAAGTCGCCTGGGGCTCGAAAGGACTATAAATCTGTTCATTAGTAGAAGCCAAAGTTCTATGAGACTAACTGAGTCTTCCCATTAATGGAATGTGCCGAAACAACAGTTGTACAGGCATTAAAAAAGTTAAATCTCAGGAATCCACATTGACATCAAATAAATGGTTTCCAGGCTACTTACGTCAGTGTCGGGTCCCTTATCTGCACCCGGACAGGAAAAGGTAACAAATTCATGGCACCTCTTGTGAACCACAAAACAACAAACTGGTGGAGAGAAAACAAAACTATAATTAGAATAATCATGATTTAATATACAAACTTTGTTTTCCAAACAGGACTATTTGCTGTTAGAAGTCAATTTAATTTCACCACAGATAGAATCTTATAAAACAGTGATCAGAAGGCATTTCATTCAAGAATCAGCAACATTTGGTATTGATCAGACTCACAGATGACAGAGTCACAAAATGCTAGCACTGACAGGGCCAAGAAGCCTAAACTATGGTCCCCACTCTCTGAGGTTGAGGGAGATGAGAGCCAGAGTTGGGAAGATAGCCTCCCATAGTAGGAACCAGGAATCAACATTTAAGTATGTTGTACCGTCCTATAACAAAACACACACACAGAGACATGCATACACATATAAATATATATAAACATTAGACTCTGTGGGTGAAATAAAATATACATGCAAAAAGAATAATTGATTATAAATAATATAGGACTGTCCCTAAACATGGATTGCAGGATTTCCTCAGCAGAATTCTGAAATTAGGAAACTCATGAAGACGCAAATCTAGTCTATGGAAAACTGTC
Organism: Carlito syrichta; assembly: GCF_000164805.1. NCBI lineage: Eukaryota > Metazoa > Chordata > Mammalia > Primates > Tarsiidae > Carlito > Carlito syrichta. Next base: position 367,578 of record NW_007253792.1, read on the forward strand.
CTTTGAAATGAACATTTTTTTTCCAAAGAAAAAAAAAAAACCTTGGGGAACACCCCAACACCATCTTGTATCTACCTGTTTGTCACAGATGCTGCTACCAGTTGGGAGAATTCCCGCAAATCTAACAAAATCCACTACAGGGCAGATATTTTTCAAGCTCAACATGTTTTGGTAAATAATCCCAAAGATAAATCAAGCGAATAATTTGCTTGCTATGGAAATTAATAAGTAATCCCCTAAGAGGTTTTTATGATGGTATGATGGAAAGGACACACAAAAAGTAATGATCTAGTTAGTTTTTCCTTGAAAGCTTGAAGTCTAGCTCCAAAGGGCATCACCTGCTCCTACTCGCTTGTTTCTTGTGGAATAATAGCAGCACAATGAAAAGCAGTATATCCCCAGAAATACTGAGTAGTGGTAAGTCTTAACTGTACACTACACTTAACTGTTTGTTCCTTCCAAGCTTCATACTGAAATCTGGCTGCCAATGTAGCAGTGCTGGGCCTGGGGGATGTGATTGGGCCACGAGAGCTTTACCCTCATGGGGGTTATTAATGCCATTATAAAGGGGCCCCCTTTGTCAGCAGATGCCGGCACCTTGATCTTGGACTTCCCAGTCTCCAGAACTGTGAGAAAATAAATTTCTCTTATTTGCAAATTACCCAGTCTCAGGTACTGTAGCAGCACAAATGGACTAAGACACCACACAAGAAAGGCTAAAACATCCCAAATTCTTGCCTTAATGTGCTGTTTTCTTTTCTTGTCAGTGAGCTTTAGCAACTCCCTGCACATGTGTTTGTAGACCAGGAAGACCAAAGAGGGCGAACCAGTCTAGTAGGTGTGAAAGGATGGCAGACATGCTGAGAGCTGAAACTCCAAGAGGAGATTGAGTAATGGGAGAGTACTGAGAGAGCCCTGAGTGGCCAGTAAGAAATTCAGAATATTTGTGATAAGTCAATGAAAGGTTTTGAACAAAGAGTAATACAGATAAAAGCAATGCTTTGGAAGTGAAAATGGTGGTGACAGGAATTTAATAGAATAGATTTAGGGCCATAAGGCCCATTTAGAAGCCTCTTGCATAGCCCAGGTATGAAAATAATTGCCCATCATTGTTCAAGCTGCTAAGAAACGGAAGTAATAGATGCCAGAGAAATTGCAGGACTGATGAGACTTGTTGACCACAGAATAACATTTACTGAGCATCTAAAGGTGTGCCAGGTTGTTGTCTGTCATGCTGGGTACCTTCACAGGCATTAGCAAATTGAACCCTCATAACAACACTACTTAATATGCTTCGAGAGCCACATTTCATGGATGGGAAAGCACTGTCCCCAGATCCCCCACATCCAGTCTGTTCTAAGCACACAATGAGTATTTGTGGGTGGGAGAGAGGAAAAGAGGCAGGGAAAGCAGACAGATGCATAGGTGGATGGACGAGCAGACAAAGGAGGGTCTTGCCTAAGGACTCTCACCTTAGACGGTGACGGGCCCAGGATTCACATTAAGGTTTGCTTGACGCCACAGTCCCCTTCCTTCCACCATGTCATATCTATCAGGACATCCAGAGCAGAAAGGATACAAGAGCTAATGCCAGGAATTCTCAAATGGGTGACAGGAAAATGGGTACATGACCACACCCCACACACACACACACACACACACACACTAAAACCCAGGGGATGAAGAGATGGGTATGTTAGGGAAACAGAATCACGAATAATAGTTTTCTTTTTAAATAGTCTAAAGGTAATCATAAGATAATGTCCCTGCAAAAATATACTTTTCTCAAATATAAGATACGTTTCACACTGAAGAGGTAAAGAACTGGACTTGTAGGTGGTAGCCATCCATCCACAAAAAGGTGACGAGTAAGAGATCTTAAAGGGAGCATTCCTTCCGAAGGGGGGATGGGCTGGGTTGGGGCCGACAGGCACTGTCGGCTGCCGCCTCGCGCAGATCACACCCGGGTGCCGGGCACCGTCGGGGCCGGAGGCGGTGCGCGTGAGGGGGGCAAAGAGCCCCCAGCTGGTGCTGAGACACCTTAGGGGCAGCACCCCGCTCCAGCGAGCCCTGGGGAGTGGCCTTTCCAACAGTGCTTCTGCCGAAAGCATCTTGATTGCAAAACTCTCCGAGGATGGGTAACAAAGAATCTAGCCTCTCGCTCTCTGAGGCACCAAGTTCTGGTTCATCCACTGGAATTAGAAAGATAAACTACAAAAGGAAAAAGGTTACAGGAGCATTATTTTCTATCATGGTTTATTATGGATATGGTGTTTTGAGGGAAAAATAAGCATTCTGATTCCCTACTTAACCATTCAAGCACTTGGGTGTTTCATCTTTTTTCCTTTTTATTCAAACAATCTCCAGATCCAGATGAACATTAAGAACACCCATATTTATCAAATCCCTTTGGAAGGACTGTTTGTTTTTTCACCTGATCTTTCCGACTGCATTTGTACATCAATGTAATTATGTACTGAAAGGAGGGACCCCAATAAACTTAAAATAAACTTAGTTCACTTTATGCCCCAGTATAGCCATTTTTGCTTAAACTTTACCCCTGACATGCTGTGAATCTAGCACAGGTTACACATACATAAATTTCCAATAGGCAGGTTTTGGGAAGCATTCAGACATTCTACTGCCTGCCCTGGGCAGAAGGAAGACAACTTAAAGACAGCAGCTGCACAGCTGGAAGTAAGTGAGGACACGTCAGAGAAGATTTCTCCTGCTTCACGGTTCGTCACTGGGGCCAGACTCTTGGCCTTCAACGAGCCTGTGCACAAGCACACAGCCTCTGAGATGGAGCCTCATTTTCAAAGACTTTGGTTCACTTCTGGTTGTATAACCAAAAGAGAGGCTTTAAAACAGGGAGCTATCCTGCAGCTGCAAATTACAAAGTCTTCAATTATTTTCTAAGCACACTTTCCTCCAGTCCTCTATGTGATATGCTTATGCTCCCCAACAGTGAAGGATGACAGATGAAACGCACAAATCACACTGAGCACAGGACACGGCAGAACAAAAAAGTAATAAAGACCCAAGGCTGCGACGAATAATGATTCCTAACATTACCTGGCTTTAAAACGGAGAATGTTCAGTCTAGAGATCCACATGGCTCACTAATCCTGCTTATGAAAGAGAGCAAACTAAACAGAAATTAGGGAGAGTTTTCTCCACTTGTCAAAAGTATATTTCAGAAACTGAACAAATAACAGTCACCTATGTTTGGCTCAAGAATTCATAAAAATTTTGGGGAAAAAAACAGCGGGTGTCATGACACTACCAAGTCGTTCTCAAGTATGCTCCTTAACTTAAAGAGAACAAAACTAAGGAAGAGAAGGCTGAAAGTCAAACACTCAGTGTAAGGGAAACAGAACTTCCTCTGCCACTGCTCACCCCACGAATTTGATAAGAATCAATTTAGCTGTAATGAATGCTGGCCCATTAGACACACATGGGGGCCTGAGAGTGCTTTGTTTCTGTGTCAAAGTCATCATCATACAGACGAATGACTCGACTCTGGGCTCCTGGCATTGGACAATGCTCCCAGAGTGACCCTGAGCAAAGGAAAAGTCCAGGGGCTGTGCTCAAATAGGTGTGTACATACCAGTGTTCACGGCAGCATTATTCACACTTGACAGAATACAGAAACAACCAAAATGCCATCAACAGACAAATGGATAAACAAATATGGTACAGACATACCATGAAATATTATTCAACCTTTAAAAATGCAATTCTGATGCATGCTACAACATGAATGAAACTTGAAGTATTATGTCAAGTGAAAAAAGCTGGACATAAAAAGATAAATATTACATTATTTAACGTATAAGAAGTAGCTAGAATAGACAAACCCACAAAGACAAAAAGTAAAACAGAGGTTTACTAGGGGATGGGAAAGCGGGAAATAGGGAGTTAGCGTTTAATGAATATAGAGTTTCTATTTGAAATGATTTTTAAAATTCTGGAAAGAGATGGTTGCACAACATTGTGCATGTACTTAATGCCACTGACTCGTACACTTTAAATGGTTAAAACAGTAACCATTATACGTACTGCACTACAAGAAAAACTTTTAAAGTAATTCATGAACCCAGAGCAATATCCATGAAATTATAAATAAAAACACAGGAGGAGGCAGTAAGAGTCTTCATGCAGACTTTTTATGATTACTTGTTTCCACAGTTGAATTCGTTATTAAACCAAGAAAGAGTATTTGCATCCATTCTATAAAATTCTGAATAAAATCAGTGCCAGAGTAGAGTGGGGTCATAGGGAAAATTCAGACTTCAGAGTCAAGCAAGGTTCAGGGGCCCCTTGAGGACTGAAAATGTGCTCCTTCCAGCCACCCTGCTCACTTGCACACACAAACATCAATATCGGTGGTGGCATTGAGGACGACCCTCAGGCTGCAGGCTCAGATTCTTCACCAAACCACTCAGATACTCTGTAACTTAATCTATATGCCAGTTGGGATCACCCCTATTTATACACGACAGGGACTGTCATTCATTAACGGAAAAAATATATATATATGTATACTCCTATGGATCACTTTTCATTTCTTCTTTTAAAAATAATTTCCTGCCGGGCTCGGTGGCTCAGCCTGTAATCCCGCGCCTTTGGGAGGCTGAGGTGAGTGGACTGCCTGAGCCCGCGGGTTCGAGACCCGCCTGGGCAGCGAGACCTCATCTCTACAATAAATCAAAAAATCAGCCGGGCGTGGTAGCGTATGCTTGTAATTCTGGCTACTCAGAAGGTTGAGGCGGAAGGATCGCCAGAGCCCAGCAGGTCGAGGCTGCGGTGGCCAGGAGTGGCCACTGCACTCTAGTCTGGGCGACCGAGTGAGACTCCAACTCAAAATAATAATAATAATAATAATAATAATAATAATAATAATAATATGCCGGGCTCGGTGGCTCAGCCTGTAATCCCGCGCCTTTGGGAGGCTGAGGTGAGTGGATTGCCTGAGCCCGCGGGTTCGAGACCCGCCTGGGCAGCGAGACCTCATCTCTACAATAAATCAAAAAATCAGCTGGGCGTGGTAGCACGCGCCTGTAGTTCCAGCTACTCGGAAGGCTGAGGTGGAGGGATCGCCGGAGCCCAGCAGGCGAGGCTGCGGTGGCCGGAAGTGGCCACTGCACTCCAGTCTGGGTAACCGAGTGAGGCTCCAACTCAAAAATAAGTAATTAATTAATTAATAATAATTTCCTTCCATCCTCAAATCCATATCATATCAAATTTAGGTCAAAGTCACACAAAATGGAATATAGGTATAAAAATTCTTTATCGTCCAAAATTAATAGGGGAAATAGCCATTATGTAATAAATTCTGAATTCAAGAAAGAACCTGCTAATATAATGGTTAGACTTTGTTTAAAACAGAAGACTAAGTAGCTGAGCTTCCTTGAGTTATTTTTTTAAATACGTAAATGGTTGCCACCGTGTGAGATGATTTTAATTAAATTTTGCTTAGCTGCAAGGGATTAATGAAAGGTAACGTCACATCAGAATACAATGAAATGAAAATCGCTAAGGCAAGTCAACTGCTTTCAGCTTTGTAGGGAAAGTCATAAAAACTGAGCTTATATTATGTCTGCATGTTAAAAGAAAATTATTGGTTTCATATTTGTAACAATGAAAATAGTCTTCTCCTGGGATACACGTTAAAGTTGTATGAAAACAAATCAAATAAATGTGCTCTATCACATATTATAAAGAATGCCATTCTTCAGACAGACATTGATTGACTCAGCCTCTATGCATCTGTGCACATACTCCCAATAAATTCTCAAAAACCCCAGCATTCCCAATTCACACCAGGCACTTCTCCTTCCCCTTTCTCTCGGGGATTCGTCTTTAAACTCTTCTCTCAACCTCATTTCTCTGATTTCACCAGGCACTACTGAGTTTCCTTTTTTGCATTCCTCCCTTGTGTGTGACATGTACATTGAAGAAACAATGACAAAACTGAATGCGGGGCATGAGGAAAAGGAAAGTCAGGCATGTCCCCCTGGTTACTGGCCAAAGCAACTAAGTCAATGGTGTTATCATCTTGCAGCCAGGAGGGAAGCCTTATGATGCAACTGAGAGCATAGAAGATGCAGGGGAGAGATAAAGAAACCAGATCTCGGTGTTGGTACAGCCATCACCTGCAGATATTTTATTCACATGAACCATTAAATACCCTTTAAAAATGTCATTTTCTTCGTATCTACTTAACCTTCATAGACACCTTATAATTTAAGATACTTGAATACACAAGGTCATATCATACATGCTTTTATTGTTTATGCCAGTTTGAACAGAATTTTCTGTACTTGCAACAGAAATAATTCTAAATTCTACAGGGAGAACTGGCAGGTGTGGGAAACGAAGTGAGAAGACCAAGGGGGAAATAAATACTAACTAAAGCTAAAAAGTTTCTGCGCAGCAAAGGAAACAACAGAGTGAAGAAACAACCCACGGAAAGAGAAAAAATACTTGCAGCTATCCATCCGACAACAGACTAAATAACCAGGATACATAAAGAACTCAAACAACTTGATAGCAAAAAAAAACTCCAAATAATCTGATTTCAAAATGGACAAAAACCTGACTAGACATTTCCTGAAAGAAGACAAATAAATAGCCAACAAGTATATATAAATAAAAAAAAAAAAAAGCTCAACATCACAAGCCATCAGAAAAATGCAAATCAAAACCACAATATCACCTTACACCAGTTAGAATAGCTATTATCAAAAAGATTTTTTTTTAAATGGCTGGGCGCAGTGGCTCAAGCCTGTAATCCCAGCACTTAGGGAGGCTCGGGTAAGGGGATTGCCTGAGTCCATGGCTTCGAGAACAGCCTGAGTAACTTGGTGAGACCTCATCTCTACAATAAACAAAAAAATTAGCCAGGCGTGGTACTGCGCACCTGTAGTTCCGGCTACTAGGAAGGCTGAGGTGGAAGGCTGGGGTGTCATGCCACTGCACTCCAGCCTAGGTGACAGAGTGAGACTCCAACTCAAAAAAAAAAATTAAAAAAATAACAGATGCTGGTGAGAATGCAGAGAAAGGGGACATAGTTGGTAGACTATAAATGCTACGACCATTACGGAAAACAGTATGAAGGTTCCTCAAAAACTTGAAAACAGAACTACCATTATGATTCAGCAAACCTACTACTATGCTATATATCCAAAAGAAGAAATCAGTAAATTGAAGAGAAATCTGTACTCCTGCTTATTGCAGCACTATTCACAATAGTCAAAACATGAAATCAACCCAGTGCCCATCAGCAGATGAATGAATTTTTAAAAATGGTATATGTACACAATGGAATACTATTCAGACATAAAAAAGAATGAAATTCTGTCATTTGCAGCAATGTGGATGGAAGTGGAAGTCATTATGTTAAATGAAATAAGCCAGACACAGAAAGACAGATATCCCATGTTCTCACTCATACGCAGGAACTAAAGAAGTAGATTTCATGGAGAGCAGAATGATGATTACTAGAGGCAGGGAAAGGAAGGGGGAAGAGTGGGTTGAGAAGTTGGCTAATGGGTACAGGACAGAAGAAAGAATCAGTTACAGTGCCCAATAGTACAGTAGGGAAGTAACCGTAAACAATAATTTATTGTATATTTCAAAAAAGCTAGAAGAGAAGGTCTGTAATGTTCCCAACACAAAAGATGAGTGTTTGAGGTGCTAGAGATCTCAGTTACCCTGATTTGATCATTACATATTGTATGCATGTATCAAAATATCACATACATGCCCAAATTACATACAACTACTTATATGCCAATAAAATAATAAAACACACACAGGGATTTCAGTTTTAGACAAGTTGAGTATAATGTACTGCTGAGTCACCAGATAGACGTGGCAAGCAAGCAGGTGGGATTTCAGGGTTAGATGCCAAAAGATACTGAGGACTAGCAGCCAAGCTCTGAGAGGTGTGTACTGGTGAAAGAGAAACCCCAGGAGCAGAAACAGTCCTGGGAACACTCAGAGTTTTGTGGCTGATGATGGAAAGAACCAGGCTGTCTGAGAGACCGGAGTGGAGTCAGGAAAGAGCTCAGGGCTAGAGAGGGTGGAGGGAGAAGAAAATCTCAAGAACAGTCAGGCAATCACCAGTATAAAAGCTTCCTCCCCAGCCAAGGAGAGAAGATGAGAGTGGTGGTGGGGTTTGAGCATCACTGGTCCACGATGGCCCAGAAGTCACACACTTAAGAAGAAGCAGATGGCAGCAACGTATCTGCCCAGAGATAATTGCTAAACAATCTCCCGTCTTTTACTCACTTCAACTTGCTTCCATATTCTTCAACTCAGAACTGACATGAAATAGACTTTTCTGATATCACATATGAATATACATTAACGAAACCTTAATACCTCGAATAGCTGTATTATGCTATAATACTAAAGGGTATCTGCTTTATGGAACATAAAAGTCTCTTAAAGATAAGTATATGACAAATCACACAAATATGTTTAAAGAGAAATCCAAAGGCCTGCTTTTGTGCTGATTTCAGATGAAGACCAAGGACATCTTTAAGTTCAAAGCAGCAATGAGTTACCACCAGACTAATGAACGAGGGTTCTGCTAATGCCTCCACAGGAAAAAATAAGGGTCCACAAATTTCATAGCTGACTGTAAGTGAAAGTTATTTAAACCTAAATTGCTGACAGGAAATGGAAACTGTGAAATTCAAAAACATCTGAGGCATTTGGATACACTCATTCGCTCATGATTATAAGTGAACTTAACAAAAGCAGAACTCTTAAAGGGTTCAAGATAGACACATAATCCAAAGTTCAATTTAAAAGCACTGGCGTGCGTGTGTGTGTGTGTGTGTGTGTGTGTGTGTGTGTGTGTGTGTGCGTGTGTGTGTGTGTGTGTTCTATTTTCTACATTAGCTGATATCTGCAATACAATCAAACAACAACCATATATACATGAGGTTTGATAGTTGTTGAAAGTACCTTCTTGGTCTTTAGTGGTGAGATAAGAATGTGGTTTCCCAGACAAGAATACAGACACCCAGAAAACTAACACTTGGAATCTTTAAGAGACCAAGAGTCCAGTGACGTAACCTGAAGCTTTCATCTCTGTGAAGGATATTACTAATTTAAAAGGTAGTATATATCACTGAGAGAATAAGAGAGAGGAGACTTCAGAAAGAATCTACTGGAATGCTGTTAAAAGTGTGCTCCCTGGAGGTCTTTCATGGGGATTAGGTGGGTGAGTAGTAAGGTTATGACTCATCATTACCTCTGTTCTTTCATTTGACACTAGGCTGCAGTTGTTTTTGTTGTTCACGTCAGAAGGGTAATGTGCCGATCTGTAACAAGGTTTGAGGGTGGCACATCTCACACACATGCGTAAAAACCCAATCATCACGCTTAAGAACTACAAAAGGATCTACAGTACTGTTCTTTTTTTTGTTGTTTTTTTTTGAGGTGGAGTCTCACTCTATTGCCCAGACTGGAGTGCAGTGGCCGCTCCCAGCCACCGCAGCCTCAACCTGCTGGGCTCCAGCGATCCTTCCGCCTCAGCCTTCCAAGTAGCTAGAACTACAGGCGCGCACTACCACGCCCGGCTGATTTTTGATTTATTGTAGAGATGAGGTCTCGCCAAGTTGCCCAGGCAGGTCTCGAACCCGTGTACAGTACTGTTCTTAAGTCAATGTTTTGATGCCCTGCCAGCCTTGTGAAGCGCCAACATCTTCAGATAAACACATCTATTTAACAAGCCACTTGGTTGCAGGCGTGAGGGCAGGGGCAAGGCGAGGCCAAGAACCCTACCTAATATACCTTTCTGGCATTTGCCATTTGATAATCGATGCCCCATCCACTTTCAAAAATAAAGCTGTATGTCCACTCGGCCCCCCCCTTCCCCTAGATACCTATGAAGCTCCGCATCAAAGGCTAGGCAGCCTGGCAGGCCTGGGAGGACCCTGGCTCTTCATGAAGCACAGTCCTTTCGGGCACCTGCTCAGAAGGGATGATGGAAATCTCAAGTGTGATTTCAACAACGACAGTGTGGGAGAAACTGGAATTCCTCACTCATGGTGCATGAGTGGTGAGATGGAGTCCGCTAAGAGCAGACAGACCCCAAAGAGAGGCAAGCAGACAGCCTGGACCACCAAAATCCAGCAGGGGGAGTATTTCAGGAAGGAAGAAGTTGTCAACAACACTACTCTTACATGAAACCTGGAAGAGGCTGACTCAGGCAAGTATGTTAGATGAGCAGGGACTACAGTTATCCTCATATGATGGTTGAGTAGGTAAAAAAGAAACAGGGGATAGGAAACACTTCAGTTTACTTAAATTCTCGTCAACAAACGGGTACTGAGCAATAGCTACATCCCAGATATGGCTAGGCCCTGATGACTGTAAGATCAACAGCAACCAGGGTTTCCCAAGCGTTTTGAGTCCAGGTTGGGAAAAAACGTGTGACAAAGAGCTCATTTCAGGATCACGCAGTGATGGCAGGAAGGTCTTCTCAGCGAGGGCAGCAAGCCCAGGGAACAGCCTGCATCCCATCCTTGAGAGCAGGGAAGACTTGCGGCAGAGATGATGCTGGTGCTGGGAATTAAAAAGGGCAACGGGTCAAGTGACTTTTCCCCACCAGGACGTGCATCCACCTGACAGAGTTCTGCAGCCACATCAATGCAAAATCATCAAAGAGGCTTGGGTCACCTCGTGCAAACTATGGAGACAGGCTGGTCAAAAGAAATCAAGCCCTGGTGACAAAGAATGCAGTTCACATAGACCAAGAAAACGTCACTTTCTATCACAGTTTGCAGAGGAAATCATAAAGCTATTCCAGGTATTTTAGTAAACACTCTCATTTCAGAATCCAGAGTTTTCCATTTTTTGTTTTGTTTTTAGCCATGCAATTACGAAGTTCCTGTGGATGAGTTAGCCAAGAAAATGTTTCATATTTAATATTCCAGCTTGGATTTGATTTCAGTCAACAGTGAAATGGAGGTAGGAGTAGTCTCGCAACTGAAAGAAGGAAGTTCAAGCAGAGTTAGAAAGGTATGGCAGCCGGGCTCGGTGGCTCAGCCTGTCATTCCGCGCCTTTGGGAGGCCGAGGGGAGTGGATTGCCTGAGCCCGCGGGTTCGAGACCTGCCTGGGCAACTTGGCGAGACCTCATCTCTACAATAAATCAAAAATTAGCTGGGTGTGGTAGCGCGCGCCTGTAATTCCAGCTACTCAGAAGGCTGAGGCGGAAGGATCGCCGGAGCCCAGCAGGTCAAGGCTGCGGTGGCCGGGAGCGGCCACTGCACTCCAGTCTGGGCGACGGAGTGAGACTCCAACTCAAAAAAATAAAAAAAAAAAGGTATGGCATAACACAAGCAAACATGGCACAATGTCACTTCTGAAACCAGAGGCCACCAAAACGCAGTGGTACTTTTAAATTCTTAGAGATACATGCAGAGACTTTCCATAAATAACATGCTTTTATTTTCTCACAATTACACTGAGCTTCTGTGACAAAGCCTGTTTAAATTATCATGCAAATTTTTACCCATGTAGTATTTCTCTGTGCTTATCTTGGGGAACAATTCAAAAAGAAGCCATAATACACTAGCCACCCCTCTTTTATCAAGTATGTTGGAACTAATAAAGCATCAGGGGTGTGGAACACCACATCACTACAAAAGAATAAGGTGAGGAACTTCCAAAAGGGAGACTCAAAGGCATCCTTTACCCATGTCCTCGGACAACGGTGCAGGGCAACTAGGGAAGACATGTGTCAGTGGAACCAGGAAGGTCTTCTTCGCACAAACAAGGACAGCAAGGCACAGAGAACAACAGCGAAGGAAGCTGAAAATTTAAGGAACCTTACAAAACAAATATATTAACATTTCCAAACTGCATGTCAGAAAATATAAGGGAACAAAGATTTATAAATAAATATGATGAATTATTATTCAGAATTTTAAAACTAAAATTGTTTCCAATCTACACTTACATGCAAAGCTTCAAGAAAAAAAGTATATTTGACATTAATCATGATACAGAGCTATTTAAAACATTTACCTATTGTTTCTTGCCTGAGAAAAAGTCTACAAGCACACAGACTGAAATGTTAAAGGGATTGTCTCTAAGATGGCTTTTGGGAAGATTTGATTTTACTCTTATTTCTTTTTGTTCATCTGTAGTTTCCAGCTGTTTCAACCATTAATGTGTTACTTAAGCAACAAGAAATCTAACTTTAAAGACGATGTCCACAGAAGTGCGCTGGCACTGCAAGATCATAAAATGTTTTATGCATCGCAATTTTAAAAACATCTGTGTAGAGTAGACATTTAGAATTAAATTTGTCTTGCTAAGTTGTATAGGTTTATCAGGTATTTATTTAACACAAGTCCATGACTCATGTTGCCAAGGACTCAATGATACACAGAAGTTAGGACAGTGACCAAACAAAAAACTGTGATAACATCCATCTCACTGTCATCTGCCCCAAAAGCCTTAGTTTTACATGCCAATAATTCCACACTTAGCGATTAATTCAAAGAAAATGAACAAAGATATATGTTTGTAACAACATTATATATAATATCAAAAATCGGAAACAAGCTGAATTCAACAATGAATATGTCAGGTTCAGACATCCATTTGATATCACACTACTATGCAGCCATAAAAACTGGGCTGTAGAAGAATATTTACTGAAGTGGGTAAGCATCTAAGATGCTTCACTAAAAAGGAGAGAAAGTCTGCTACAAAACAGAATGATATCAGTTTTTTTAAAGTATGTGTAAGGCATACTTCAAAAGGTGAAGAGTAATCACTTGTATTTTGTGGGGTGAGACTACTGTCACAGTAAACTTTTCAAAAAGTTAAAACTGACTCAAGTAATACAAAATAAAGATATTGGAAGCTAATAAGGCAGCAACTAAATCAGTAAAGCTGGTTCAAGCAAGAACGAGTCCGCCTAGACACACATCCTGAGAGAGGCTTACTAAGTTTGAGAATGGGGAGCACAGATTATGGATAGAACATGATGAAAATGTTCTTAAAGGGACTGTGCTGACGCTGTACAACTTTGAAATTACCAGAAACCACAGAAGTACATGCTTTCTTTAAGTGTGTAAAATCATATGAACTATGACACAAAGCTGCTATTTTTTAAAAGCTAAAAACAAACGAAAACTAGGTATGACACCCTATCCTAAATAGTAAAATAATCCTGGGCAGACCTGGTAAGCAACGCCGCTGTATAACGTGGAAAGGATATGCTATCCACCTTTATGCCTCATTTCGAAATGTTAATTAACTTATCTTAACATTAAAACAATATTTTATTTTTGAGTTGGAGTCTCACTCCGTTGCCCAAACTGGAGGGCAGTGGCATACTCACCGCCACCCCAGAGTCAACCTGCTGGGCTCCGGCGATCCTTCCGCCTCAGCCTTCCAAGGAGCCAGTACTACAGGCGCACACTACCACAACTGGCTACTTTTTTATTTATTGTAGAGACGTGGTCTCGCCAAGTTGCCCAGGCAGGTCTCAAACCCGTGGGCTACTTGCCTCAGCCTCCCAAAGTGCTGGGATGACAGGCTGAGCCAGCGAGCCCAGCCTAAAACAATACTTTATCGCTTTTGAGGTTGTGTTTTTTTGTTTGTTTTTGTTTTACATTTTTGGCTCAATTTTCTGGTCTGAGCATGGATCTTTACAATGTTTGCGTGGGTGGGTATTCAAGGTATATTCTCCAGGGGTTTCTGAGGACCAGAGTTCAACACCAAGCCTGGGCCCGAGGGGATGAGAGGGAGAGGAGTGCCCTATGGCCTCGCCCCCACTCCACTCCCCTGCGTGGCCGCAGGCACATGAACCTCACAACCTCAATTCTCTCCAGCTCTAAATGGAAATCAGCACCACCACCATTGCAGGTTGTGAAGGACCAGGCAGAATTCTGTAAAGGAAACTGAAGCCCAGTCCTGAGATACAGTAGGCACTCCACAGATAGTTTCTTTCCCCTTTATCCAGGCTGAGGAAAAAGTAAATTCATAAAAAGCAAAAGCTATTCTATTGGACTCCAAAATTATTTGGAATTTGTTCAAGACTAAGAGAAAAGAAACATGGAATATTTTTAAATGGAGAAAGCACAAGTAGACAGCACCGAGCTGGCAAGAAAGTAAATGACTAGCACAATGGGCAAACCCAGCCCTAGCAACCGCAGCCTATGCAGGCCAATGAAGGGCAGAGAAAACACACAAAGGAATCCCAGTGACTTCCAGGCTGACAAGAGGCGGCAGAGGGCCAGAGCCAGCCCAGCTCATCACCTCCTTTCCTGGCCCTCCCAATTCCCCCCAAAGGCCAGGCGCCGACAGGGTCTACACCAGATGAGGCCTTGGCTGGCATCCTCTCGGAATGCCTCCCACTGCACCCAGATCCTCCAGCAAATCAGGCACAACAGGACGCCCAGCTTGGAGCAGGTGGGCGCATGCCACTAAGGGGCAAACCTGCAGGCCTGGGGCCGGCCACCCCTCTTAAGGTTCAGGGGGTCAACTGCCGAGGAAGGGAATCAGAAGCTACGGCCTTGTCCAGTCTAGGAGTGGGAGAAAATGAGGAAAGATGAAACAAGGAACCGCATAATCAGGGAACAAGTCTCTTCAACCTCATGTTCCTTCACATTTTCATGGACCACATCAGAATCTCTCCTTTCACAATTTCCTGTGAGGTCACTTAGTCCCTGGGACACTAATAAATACCCACAAGGTGCAGAGACCTTCTGACAAGAACCCACGAAAAGAGCACCCATTGTAGACCTGAGCTGGAGGGAAGATAGGGTTAGGAGAAGCAACAGGCGGCTACCAAGGGGACAGATGCCATTTCCTAGACCTGGATGAACCCACATAAGGCAACTTATGGGGAAAACTGGGAAAGACAGTGAATGTGCTGGATGACAAAGTTAGAAACCAAAGGGAAAAATCTATAGCTGAATCAAGCTCATCGCTAGCAAGGCTATCCTGAGTATTAGGGAAAATTCAAACTCCCATACCTGGCTTCAAAACTACAGAAATGCAGAGTGAGAAAGAGATTGACCAACAACAGCACAGATGAAATGACTGAGGCGTTTTAACTGACACAAACAAGTGTGGCACAGCTGCCAAGAGAGCTCCTAGGAGAAGAGACTGCATTAGCAGAGATGTATCATCTAGAATGGAGGTGGTGAGAACACCACACCACAAATTTTTCTTTACTCCTCCTGGATGTAGTTCAGGGTTCTGAAGCCCTTTCTCTCTGTGGTTGTAGTCTCTCTTTGGCTTAGGTTTTCTAAAGACAGTAGGATGGGACTCAAAAACAAATCCTCAGAGGAATGGGGGACTTGCCTAAAAGGGAAGATGCAGCTGCAACTTAGCCAGTCACAGAAAAAGATGAAACTTGTTCTGCTGGTCCCTAAGAGATGGAAATCCTGGAGGAACAAAGGGTGGAAAGTTACAGGGTATCAGATTTCAGCTCACAGTAGGAAAGGGGTAAGGTCTGTGTGGAAGTAAGGGCGGCAGCACTAAGTGGCCACCAGAGCTGGTATTCAGGCAGGATCCGAACCCGTCCCATGTAAACGCTCTTCACCACCACTGGTGCGTGGCACCCAGAATGCAGGGTCCCTACATCAACCCTGGAACCTGAATGACCAAATCCAACCAAAGCAACTGTGTACTCCTACTAGAAGATGCTTTAATACTATTCAACATGGCCCTAGGTCAAGGAAATGGGCTTCTGGGACGAGAAAATATATCTAAAGGTATCTTTAGAAATAAAAACAAAGAGAGCGAACCTTCACTTTGGGGTAAGTGCAATACCTTCAGCACATCCAAAAGCTAAAGGTGAGTGTAGATCTTGAAGCTGCAAACTTGATCCTTTTCCATGTGACCCATTACAACTATTAAACTCATGCTAGAGCCCAAGCACACTGCTCCCCTCAGCCATTCTCAGGGATACTGCTCCATCTGCATAGCAATGGTAGTCTTCCAGTCAGACTGACTCCTCTCCTGAGCAAATGTCCACAGACAGCATTCCATGGGCATCCGGGGCAGGGAGCCGTTCTGCCAACAGCTCAGGGTCCCCATCTATTGTCAAAGCTCTCTCATGTGCAAGCACAATGTTGTTGAAGAGTTTTGATCATGTCAAAGAGCACCAGTGGTGGTGCTCTTTTCCTGATCTGGGTGTGTTGTGGCAGAAGGATCTCTAACTGCAGAATGTTGGGTCTCTTGAACTCGGTCAGGCACATGAGAAAACAAAGATCAGCAATGAGAGTAATAATCGCCATAATGCCGATGGTATTAATAACCCTCTTCATACGTGACTGTATTTACTGAGGCTAAGAAACAGTGATGCAGAGAGAAGGAAACCGCAAAGTCACAGTTCCGTGGCAAGGCACAGCTTACACCCCGCCAGTCTAGCTTAAGGCCCAAGCTTCCCCAGGGCACCAGCTGCAAAGCACAGCCATCCCACCACCATACGACTGCCATGGCTTCTGTTTTTGGTGGTGCTGCGGGCGTGATGCTCTCCCCTTCTCCACCTTCACACTGGAACAACAGCAGAGTGGGACAGCCGTAGAGAAGGCTTCTGGCTAGTGAGGTCTAGGCTGCAAGGCAGCCCCTCTCTGAGGGCAGGAAGCTGCAGGGAGTGGGCCAGGTCCGGGGCGAAGGCAGCAACTGAAGTGGGCAGAGAGGTCCGTGTGAGCACGCAGGGTCCCGCCCAGCAGCCCGCACGGCTGTGAAGGGGCAAGCAAGGGATGGGAAACATGACAGCTGAGGCCCAGCCCAGAGAGGGCGAACCCTGGCCCGGGGCAGAAGGCGCAGGTGCAGCACCAGAGCGCACTGACCCCAAGGCCTAGGCAGGGTCGAGTGGCCGAGAAACGGGTAGGGCTAGGCAGAAACACCCAGCGCCAGAGCAGCAGAGAATGGAGGGGCGGGCAGCGAGACAGGCCGTTCCCCAGCTCTGGCCAGTGGCCTCCGCACCACGAAGCAGGAGGACAGGTTATGCTTAGGGGCTCTGACTTCCGCGTTCTCAAAAGGGCAGAGAACAGAGGCTGCGTCATTCACCCCACAAATCAGGCAAGCCCTGATTCAAGCCATTCCGGCAGTGGCAGGAAAAGCTAGGCCTCTTCCAAAGGCACCAATTTCTCTGAAAACTGAAAAAAGACCTGCAGTCGTCTCCCCCAATGGCGACGTCACATGTGGGATCTCCACAGGACCCTACAAGATCTCTCTCCCAAAACCTCCTTCTCAAGAAGCTGCTCGGCAGAGGAGGGCGTCTGTGGGCTACGGGCATTGAAGAGTCTTGAGTCTGGTTAACTGAAAGATACTCATTCCAAGTGATTTCACATCAACTCTGCTGAGTCTTTGCTTCTTTTTGGCAACTGAGCATTAAGCCTGGGAAGGAAACATGAGGTCAACTTTGTGGAAATACCTGATGATGGATATCTGTTCCCTTGGCGAACAGAGAACACTGAAGAAACACTCATAGGAACCTTGAGCTGTAAGTGCCTTAGACTACCTTCTACCCTGTTTCTGGCAATGAGCAAACCCAGGGACACCTGTGTAGGTCTGGGCGAACTGTGAGCAGACGTAACCTCCTCTGGTGACCAGGGACCCTGTAATCAAAAGACCAAGCTCCAGGCTTCTAGGAGGAACGAACCCCACCCTTGGTCTCCATGGAGGGTGCCTCACTGGTGATAAGTTCAAACTTGATAGACCAAATGTTGATTGTTCTGCTTCATCACTCTTCCTCTCGAAATCACTGATCATGTGTTCGCCCCACCCACACCCCTGAGTGGTTCACAGAGACCCTGTAGGCAAGTCCCTCTCACCAGCTACCAAGCTCAACTTGTCGTGAAACCAGGTAAGGGTGGGATGGGAAGGCACAGCACAGCAATGAATGGATTCCTCCGTGGATTTAGGAAATCAGAGTTCATTTCTAGTAGAAAATTTAGAAAACAGTTCATTCAATTTTCTAAACTCATTCAGACTCACCAGTTTGAAAATGTACTCTATACTTGCTCTCCGCTACAATCACAAAGGGCTGAAAGTGCAGTTCTGCGCAGTGTTGACTATTCTCCCCTGTGACTATCTTGCCTATAACATATTGCTGCAGCCCAGTTCACTGGGCATCCGTTCAGGGCCAGGCACGGACCCTAAATGAGATGAATATCCCCAGGGCACTCACGAGCTGATTAGCAGACAGACACAACACATGTGCAACAATGACAAGTGCTCTCTTGGAAGTACAAGCTGTCCTCTGCAGTTACAATCTATGGCATCGCCTAAGAACACAGTTCAAAGTGTATCTGATGTGCCAGAGAGGGCAATCTTTCTTTGAGATGTATTACTTGCTAAATGCCACCAGCCCAAAATGCACTTTGCTCTGACGAACGACTACTTATGGGAACAGACGACTTTTGAAGAAAGTAAATATTAGGTCAACAAATGCAAAATTTACCTGAAGCTTCAGAAACTAGAGCGCACGTCCTAAATAAAGCTAGAGCTCTTTTATTCACCATGTTCTCATGCTCTGGAACACACGGAGCACTTTGTGGAAGCACAATAAACTAAGCTTTGAAAGAAGGTCCCAAACACAAGGGAAGATTTAGAAAAGGCTGTGTCACCTCTCTCCCTTGACATATAACCGGCAGGGCTGTCTCCTGAAACACACTTGTAGCTGGAGGTGCCAGCTGTCTCATCAGCCTGTGAGGGAGGAGCCGGTTCGAAGACTGCTTCTCAAGTTTTAATTCTCTGTGTTTCCTCTTCTACTCCAGTGGTGAAACATTTGCTTCAGGGGTGCATCTCATCACCTCTGCCTGGCTCCCTAATAATTAAATACTAGAATGTCAAGTCCTTCAAAACCTCTTCAAAAGGGCAGTTCTTGGTTTTGAAATGAAGGGCTCATACTGCCCTTTAAGTCTGAACTGCACAGACACCTGGGGAATCATCGCATCTGCACAGATAGGTCCCTGAAGGCACAGGGGCCAGGGAGCTCCAACTGCCCTTCTGTCTCCTAGTAGAAATGCAAACTAGTTCAGGTCCATTTAGCATCAGTTTTTAAATATGTCAGGGGAATTTCCACATGGGAGACATGTGACCATAAAGTTTCATGTCTGTGGTTTCTTCTTTGGACACTCAGTAAATCATGTAGCTATTTTCCCAATGGGGGGGAGGCAGGGCCCGTGACCGTATACAGCAAGCAACAATAGATACACCTTGAGGAATATCGCCCAGAAGAGTTAACTTTCCAAGCTTCTCTTAAGCAGCGAGCGCAAAGGCTTCCTTTGTCATCCTCTGTGTCTGTGGATGCTGACATGCACCCTGAGGCTCCTGTTTCCTCCAAAACTGGCCACTGGCTCCACATGCTTCTCACTTCCAAACTTTCTCCTTTTCCTAAAAAACTATAAATACCTCACTTAACTCATTCCAAATTCTGTTCCTGGTTGCCGCTGACGTGGATTTACCTCATCATGGAAGACTGTCTTTTCCGGTTTATAATTCAAATAAAAATACAAAGTATGGAATGCTAGTCAGAGTGGTGTCTGAGGCAAATACCAGATATGCCCGCAACTTTCAGCTGTACTGTGAAAAAGGTAACAATTTAGAAAAGGCCATTTCACTTGGGCTTAACAAGAGAAGTTTGCGGCAACCAGCTTCAGACTTCATTTTCACCTATTCTCGGTATTAGGAAAGTGACAGGTTGCGAATGTGTTAAGGGCTGGGAGATTTAACCCAGTTGATTGTGTGCATGCATTTTCAGAAACAGAATCACAGCAACTCAACTCAAATCTTAAGTATGTGCAGACAGCTTCTTGTCCTACTTCCAAATGTTTCTTCAATAACACAAATGATAGAACTAGGCAATGGTCCTAGCTAGAGGGACAATTTAATTAAAAATATCCTTCAAAAAGTTTCACAACAATTTACAAAGTTATGTAATTAGTACAAACCCATAAAAATTATATAGAACGAGAGTAATGAATTACGCAGCAGAAAAGTCGAAAAATGAGTTTAAAAAAATAAGACTACCCTTATCAAGGAGCTATACTGTGGTTATCAACTGACGGCAGGCTTATGTTTTCAATGTTATTCACATTTACCTTCCTACTTCCTTCAGTGAACATGTGTCACCTAAAACTTTTTTAAAAATACAGTAACCATCATATTTACTCCTACATTTATCAAATCATCACCTTGGCTACAGCAAAGCAAAAAGGAATGGGAGGCATGTGTCCCAAGCAAACTCTTGCAAAATGACAGCAGGGTTCCTTTCTCCTTAGTAGATTTGTGGGTCACAACTAAATGCCTCCCCTTGCCAGGGGCCGTCCCAGTGCTCTTGCAACCATGAGCAACGAGAGTATGGCCACCACAGAAAGAGGAGGGAAACCATGGCCACGGGAACTCACTTGCATTTTGACAGGACAAAGGCATCAGCAGGGGGAGGACGACGGGGTGGGGCCTACGGCCGACTTCGAAACACCATCCTCACGTGGCTTTCTCGGTTCTGGCTGGAAGGGGGTGGCCCTGAAGGGAATTGAGGTGAGCTACTGCCCGTCAACATTCTGCTAGGAAAAGATGATGAAAATTCAGGGGGACAGTTGCAAAACAGAGAGGAGTGGTCGCTTCTCGAGGCACGGGAAGTGTGAGCCGGAGTCTTGGCTTTTCTTGCCAGTCAGCAGCCACAGCGCTATCCCTCTTCAGGCTCTGTGCTGGCTCTTGCCACCCCCACTTTCCCAGCCCCCTTCTCAAGTCCTTGACTTTTAGGCTTCCACCATAATGATGCACAATGATGAAATTACTTGCTCTCAGGCCACGCCTTCCCTGGAGCGATCTCAGGACAACCCTGGGCATTTCTCCAGGTCACCTTCCGATTGAAAAGCACCTACTATGCTAGAAAACAGGAAGCCAGTGCAGCAGGATGTGCTTCTCTCAGCCAGATATGATCTGCCACTTGCAAAAGTGTTGGACCATAGGAAAAGCATGAACTATGATTTGTCAGGAAAAAATGCATCTGCAGGCTCAAGTCAGCTGGCTGCAAGCAGCCACACCACCACAATAGTTGTGTGCCTCAGACAGTCAGACCCAAGCAGCTCCCACAGATGGGGATACAGGACTCCTTGGCCCCAAAAAGGCACCAAAAGGCTCCTGCAAGAGGGTGAGCCTCAATGGACAGACAAAAAAAGGCAGTTTGTTTCCGTACAGTTCGTTTTTAAAAACATTTCTTCCTTATATTATCTTTTCTAATAGGTAATTTACACAGTTAAGAACCAGATTTTTAAAAAGTCATTCTGTAGTTTTCATTTATTTAAGCCAAAATATCAAATGAAAAATATGTACTTTTTGATATAAGTAACTTCAGGGATATCATACCTTCACCTTGTATTTTAGCCGAGCAGAAGAAAAAGAGAAACATCAAAATGTTGCTAAAGGAGTGACTAAACAGAGAATCATTCCTGTCAAACACGTTTTCAGGGAAATGGAATTATCGGCAAGGAGAAAAACTCAGAAAAGGCATTAGTCACATATGGACTCCTCACAGCAAAGTTTTTTTTTTTTAAAGCACAAACAAAATTCCATTCTAATTTTAAAAAGCACTAGAGCAGGTACTATTTGTTGTAGGTTCTTTTTCTGCAAAATAACATGCCTTAAGCTGGGCTTGGTAGCATATGCCTATAGCTCTGGCTACTTGGAAGGCTGAGGCAGAAGGATCGCGGGAGCCCAACAGGTTGACGCTAGGGTGGCCGTGAGCATGCCACTGCACTCCAGCCTGGGTGACAGAGTGAGACTCCAACTCAAAAGTAAAAACAAATAAATAACATGCTTGCACAGCTAAAGTAAAATATTATTCAAGCATTTTACTCAGAAAAAAAACTAAGATATTTGTTAGTTAAAAGTTCTCACAGATGAGGAAACAGGCCGTCTATCTTAAATCAACCAACCATGTCATACTGTGTTTAGTCACACGAGTGTAACATGGGAGTACTGTTGACATTACCCTGTTCAAACATGCTGGAATCCCTGAGATTAACTGCCCTAGTTACAGGACGCACCCTGCCACAGCCTGAATGAGACCCAGTAAGTCGCTTTACCAACAAGACCCTCCTGCATCACCTCCCAGGAACAGGGCAGGATGTGTGCTCATCTCTCTCCAAGGTACTCAGAAAAAGAAGAAAAGACAGTTGTCACTCAAGAGAGAGTCACTTTTGCCCTGTGTGTTTTCAGGGAAATGAAGCTATCTGCAAACAACTCTTTGCTGCAGATTCTGTCTGAATGCTAGTAGAGCTCTGCTTTCATTTTGTAAGATTCTTGCTCCAACAATAAATAAATAATTCCATTGTATCAAACACCAGTCTCAAATTTAAACTGAGGGCATGAGTGATTAGTCTTCTTATGAAGGAAGAGGTCACAATTCAAATCCCCACACAGCCTTTCCTTCTTTGACACCAGTGTGAAGGAACCCACACGTCAAGTGTTTTTACTGCTGACATCAGCACCACTCCAACTCCTGCCTGCACCCCATACTCCGAGGAAAAGTAGAAATAAGGCTCACTTTAAAAGTTCAAGTTTCAAATTTTTGTGCTCTGCACCATTCGTTTAAAAAAGAAAAGAATGATGTCTAGATTTTATGTGGAATACTTATCAATTCTCAATAGCACAGACTCCACCACTGATTATTTTTAAAGGTCGAATGTGGCCAAAAGTGACAGCAAACGATACTTTGCCAAGAAGCTTATCATGGTTTACAATAAAGAGAAAAGAACATGGGAGGGAGAGAGGGTTAAGTATTGCTCAAGGGGAAACACTTTCCAGAATAACTCAGCCCTCCACCTCAGCTCCACAAGCAAGGACCCAGAATCCCAGAGAGGGCTTCCCAAGGCCATGGCTTGTGAACAGCACAGGGACATGTGAATGCAGCGCTCCCGGGTCTGGCTTAAAGTTCTTTCAGTTGGGACACACGGGCTTGATCTCTACTTTTCTCAGCTCAGTTCCTCCCAGATGCCTCCTCCACCCACACACAAATTCCTTCCATGTGTGTAGTTCACTTTCCAAATTTCATTCGCCAACTCAAGAAAAACAGTACAGGTGTCCAGAGTGAGGAGATCCAGAACCATCTTTTTGCTTCAAGATATTCCAATAGTTCCTCTTCATTCTCAGAATAAGGCTCTGCACAGAGCAGCTGCACAGCACAATGGCTGCTGGTGTACTTGCATGCGCCACACCTGATTATCTGTGTTTTTTCTTTACATAATGGAAATAAAAAGAATGTCCTATTTCAGAGACATATATAGCTCTACAGAAGGAAAACTTTTGACCTATTGCTGCTTAGATTACCTGGGTGAAGAAATTCCTTGAAAAAAAAAAGGCAGTCAACTCTTACAAAATAATGAGAAAAAAACAAAAACAAACAAACAAACAAAAAAAACAACACAACCTACCTCCAAGAAGCCTTTCAATTTTACTGGGCTCAACAGATTTCCTTGCTTGCATGGAAAAAGAGATCATGGAATGGAGACTGCTGTCTGACAGAGTCAAAGCTACCTTTGTTCACAGTCAGTTTCTCTCTATGCCGTTCAAGTTCCAACACATCAGTTCCCAAATTTTCTTCAAATACGCTATTATGGTAAGTCAAATTTAAGAATTACCCAATAATAATTTCTCAGGGCAGCCTTGAAATAAAGTTCCCTTTCCAACAAAACAAATATTGATGGCAAAGCAGCTCACAAGACTAAAGTTCTAAATAGACATAAAAGATAAATTAAAATAATCCTTTGTATTCTACAAATATAAAGTTTTGGTTGTTAAGACTGTAGGTCGGCCTACTCAAGAGTTTCCTAGTTATTCATTCATTTATTTATTTAAGTTATTGGTGAAGAAAGCACTATAAACTGCCAGGAAAGAAATGAAAACCACCAACCTCTTTTTATTTGCTTCTTAAAAACCAAGACACAGAATTATAAAACCCTAGAAGATAATAACGTAGCAGAAAATATAGAGGACCTTGGGTTTAGCAATAACTTTTTAGATACAATGCCAAGGGCATACTCCATGAAAGAAATAAT
The DNA here is from genome assembly GCF_000164805.1 of Carlito syrichta. Lineage (NCBI taxonomy): Eukaryota > Metazoa > Chordata > Mammalia > Primates > Tarsiidae > Carlito > Carlito syrichta. The sequence goes on from NW_007253792.1 coordinate 391,641, forward strand.
TGGTAAACTGAACTTTATTATAATTAAAAACTTCTGCTCTGTAAAAGACACTGTCAACAGAATGAAAAGACAAGTTAAAGACTGGGAGAAAATATTTACAAAAAATATATCTCAGAAAGAACTGCCATCCAAAGTATACCAAGAACTCTTAAAACTAAACAATAAGATGAATAGCCTGATTTAAAAATGGTAAAAAACCTGAAGAGACACTACATCAAAGAAGAGATACAGATGGCAAATAAACATATGATAAGATGCTTAACATCATATTCATTAGGGAACTGAAAATTAAAACTACAATGAGATGCCACTACACTCCTATTAGGATGGCCAAAACCCAAAATACTAACATCACCAAATGCTGGCAAGGATGTGGAGCCACAGGAACTCTCATCAACTGCTGGGAGAAATGCAAAACGACACAGCCATGTTGCAAGACAGTTTGGCAGCTTCTCACAAAACCAAACATATTCTTACCAAATGACTCAGCAATTGCACTGGGTCATGTTGTTTATCCAAATGAATTAAAAATGTAAGTCCACATGAAAACCTGCACATGGATGTTTACAGCAGCTTTATTCACAATTGCCAAACTTGGAAGCAACAAGAGGCCTTCAGTAGGTAAATGTATAAATAGACTGTGGTGCATCCAGATGATGGAATATTATTTAGCACTACAGGAAATGAGCTATTAAGCCATGAAAAGACAAGGGAAAACTTAAATGCACATTACTACTAAATGAAAGAGGCCAATCTGAAAAGACCACATGTGATATGAATCCAACTACATAAACTCTAGAAAAGGCAAAACCCCTGAGACAACAGAAGGATCAGCGGCTGAGGAAAAGAAGGGCAAACACGCAAAGAACAGATGACGTTTAGGGTAGTGAAAAGACTCTGCATGATACCGCAATGGTAGACAGAGTTCATCACACATTTGTAAAAACCCATGAAATAGACAATACCAAGAGCGAACTGCAGCATGTACCATGGACTTTGGATTACAACATGTCAACGCAGGTCCATCGCCGATCACTCTGGTGAGGGACAGATATTGAGAGAGGCAGCGTGTGCATGGAGGACAGAGGTATATGGGAAATCTCTGCAGCTTCTGCTCCATTTTGCTGTGAACCTAAGACTGCTCTAAAAATAAAGTCTGTTTAAAAAACAAACACACAAAACACCAAATCTTAAGGCTGAGGTTTTGACTCCATAAAATCTAGCTGCTGGGTAGCTGTGACTCTGCTCAGGTGTCAATCTGGTCACTTGCTCTTCTCTGATGGTTTCAGAAAGAAAAGCCAGCAAACACTGACAAAAGGGGCCGGGGGCAAAAGGCATAGTAGCAGTTCCTGATGTTCACACTGGCTCCCTCCTGGTGATGGAGAGAAGATGATGAAGGGTCCAAGGGAACACAGACCTCAAGAGCTCCAAGGTCACGGCAGGAGCCCATAAAGGGCAATGACTCTGCCCACACTGCCCCACACCAGGCAAGGCAAACTCTCAGAGTCTCACTTCTTCCTGTGACTTGTGTGTGTGTGTGTGTGTGTGTGTGTGTGTGTGCACATCTTCCTTGACATCCTATAGTTAATGTGTTCTAGGCTGTAGCGACGGTAAACCTCTGGGCTACTTTTAGTAAGAGAATCTTTTTTTCTAGATGAAGACATTTTATGCCTCTGAGCTCTGACATACTCAACAATTTTACAGAAAGCAAAAACTGTAGGTGGTAGGTAGGGATGTTGATGCTTTTGTAAATTGTCTCTAAAGAAGCTGCCATCATGGATGGGAAAGACCTATAATGCGCCTTACAAAAGAAGTATCCTAAAATAGCCATGAGAACTATTTATGTGCCTTGGTAAATTAAAGAAAAAAGACAGTTGGTGTCTTTCCTCCATTTTGAGAAACAAACTGATGTACTGAAAACGTTTACAGAACTACATGTAAGGCTGTAAAAGAAATAAATGCCTTGCTTTCCTATACAGCAAGACATTCAAGTATTAGAAAACATGGCACTGCAACACAGGCAGTAATGATGCTAAGGCAGACATCAACTGTGAGATGCCTTGGAATAAAGAACACTATGTTTTTTCCCAGCCTTATATTTCTCCTTTGTGTTCTTCTAGATAAAAGCTGCTTCATAAGAAAAAGAAAAAGAAAACAATAAGGAAGAAATTATGATTGACAGACCTGGGTTGGCCTCATGGGCTTACCTCCAAAACCACACAGTGCCAGTCCCTTCCTTCCACTGAAGAAACTAGCTCGCCCAACTTGGGTTCAAACAAGGGAAGCAGACCCAGTGTTCAGAGAATATACTACACACCTCTGTCCACAGCCAAGGCCTCATTTTAGATGTGATGAAAATATAGATTCGGAAAAGGAAAGAACTAAAAACTGTTCAAGGAAAGCAGAAAACACTTCAGTGATACAGACTCTCCAGTCTCCTCCTCACACACCCATTTACCTCAGAGGCCAATTAGTTAACATTCTAGTAGCCAATTAACTCATAGTCTACCACGAAGCCCACAAAATGCTTCTGTGTCAAGAAGGTTCTCGGTCAATGCTCTTTAATATCTACTATCATCATATACACCTAACTGCCCAGTGAATATTGCTTTTTTATTACAAATTGATCTTTGGATATATTTCCCCACAAAATTTTACATTACTTTTGCTACTTACTGCCTTCCTAGCATGTGAGCTTTCTGGACATCAATTATATAACACAAAATGGGCACAAAAAGCAATTAGGGCAATTATTATAGCACTGAAATTTGAAGCCATTTCCTCATTTTGAATACTGGAAGATAAAGGATATCTGAAATCGTTCACCACAATTCACATGACATAGAAACTCACTGTAGAACATCTTACTGTTGCTAATGTCTGCTTGCCCTTGCTTAAATGTACAGATAGCATATGCCGGTTGAGTTGAGATGATCAAATCAAGTCTGGAAGAAGTCTGGGTAGAGAGGTTTTTTTTTTTTTTAACATACAAATACTATGTTAGTAACTGGAGTGTTTCATTTGCACATGACCTTCCAAAGTATTTGAATGTGCTCTTCTAAGGAACAAACACACATATTAAGACATGCTCTCCAGGAAAGCTTCATGTGTTTATGTCTTATAAGCCTGTGTTTGTGATAAAGCTCCAGGGTAGGAGTCGGGACATGGAGCCTTCAACTTCAGCTCTGCTAATCTCACACCTCCTGTGTGTCACACCCAGGGATGCTCTTCCAGGGTAGGAGCCGGGACGTGGAATCCTCAGCTCCAGGTCAGGTAATCTCACCACCTCCTGTGTGTCACAAGCAGGGATAGTATGCTTCCACAGCACAGGAGACAATGGAGTCTGGTCTGCCCCCATCAGCTGACAGGCTGGCACAAGACCCAGCAACAACATTCAATGGTGCACTTCAGTTGGCTCTCCAAAGCCTTAGCAGAAAGGAAGGATCATCTGGAGGGCAAGACAAGGTTTTGTCCCACAAAACTTTAATGAGCACCAGGCACCAGCTATGGAGTGATTTCAGGATTTCAGTACCTCTCCCTGTCTGTGCTGCTGCAATTCAGAAAGAGTAAAACGCATGAAACACACACACACACACACACACACACACACACACACACACACACACACACACA